>NC_053024.1:651849765-651934987 GCF_003073215.2 Triticum urartu | reverse complement strand
ATGTATATAGGCATCACGTCCGAGACAAGTAGGCCGAAACGATTCTGCATCTACTACTATTACTCCACTCATCGACCGCTGTCCAACATGCATCTAGAGTATTAAGTTAAAAACAGAGTAACGCCTTAAGCAAGATGACATGATGTAGAGGGATAGTTTCATGCAATATGATAAAAAAACCATCTTGTTATCCTTAATGGCAACGACACAATACGTGCCTTGCTGCCCCTTCTGTCACTGGGAAAGGACACCGCAAGATCGAACCCAAAGCTAAGCACTTCTCCCATGGCAAGAACAACCAATCTAGTAGGCCAAACCAAACTAATAATTCGAAGAGACTTGCAAAGATAACCAATCATACATAAAAGAATTCAGAGAAGATTCAAATATTATTCATAGATAGACTTGATCATAAACCCACAATTCATCGGTCTCAACAAACACACCGCAAAAAGAAGATTACATCGAATAGATCTCCACAAGAGAGGGGGAGAACATTGTATTGAGATCCAAAAAGAGAGAAGAAGCCATCTAGCTACTAGCTATGGACCCGTAGGTCTGAAGTAAACTACTCACACTTCATCGGAGGGGCTTGGATGATGATGTAGAAGCCCTCTGTGATCGATGCCCCCTCTGGCGGAGCTCCGGAACAGGCCCCAAGATGGGATCTCATGGATACAGAAATTTGTGGTGGTGGAATTAGGTTTTTGGCTCCGTCCCCGACCGTTTGGGGGTACGTGGATATATATAGGAGGAAGAAGTACGTCAGTGGAGCTTCGAGGGGCCCACGAGGCAGGGAGCGTGCCCTAGGGGGGCGTCCCCTACCCTCGTGACCGCCTCGTGGCTTTCTTGACGGAGGGTCAAAGTCTCCTGGGTCTTACCTGATGAGAAAATCATGTTTCCGAAGGTTTCATTCCGTTTGGACTCCGTTTGATATTCCTTTTCTTCAAAACCCTAAAACAGGCAAAAAGCAACAATTCTGGGCTGGGCCTCTGGTTAATAGGTTAGTCCCAAAAATAATATAAAAATGGAAAATAAAGCCCAATAATGTCTAAAACAGTAGATAATATAGCATGGAGCAATCAAAAATTATAGATATGTTGGAGACGTATCAATACTTTATCATTGTATTCATGTAGTTTTCATCGGTGTAGCCCCCAAGGGCCGGTTTAGCTTTGCGAGGTAAACCGGGTCTTGAATCAATGCGTTAGTTTTGAATAGATGTACATTAGCCCCCAAGTGTTAAGGATAATGCTTGCATTGTACTTGAGACTTGTGAAAGATTTGTTGATAATAGAGCAAATAGGCATTAGCCCCCAAGTACAAAGTGCATAACTTGTTATACGCTTGGTACTTAGAAAATACATATCCCGTTGTTGACATATCTTCGCTTTTGCAGGCCGAGCTGAGCAAGAGGGATGCTCAAACCGCTGATCTTCAAGAGAACGTGAAGTCTCAACAAGTAGAGGCTTCCAAAGCCAAAGAGGAGCTGACCAATGCCCTGGCAGCTATGGAGAAGTTGAAAGAGACCTTCAACAAGGAGCGTGCTGACTGGGAAACAGAAAAGGCGGGTTTAACCAGGAAAGCCGAGGACGCAGAAGCAGCCCTGAAGCCAGTGGTAGACGAACTGACCGGCTTGAAGCGGCAGATTGGTGCCATGACGTCCGCTGTGTTTGGTAAGTACCTCCACATGCCACTTGTCTAGTTCATAAGATCTTATCATTGACCGGTTTACTGATGCTGAACCATAACAGGGACCCGCATTGCTCATCTGGGCTCTGACATGCGGATGAAGCTTAAAGCGGCGTACACCTTGATGGAACAGCTATACTCTGGCTCCCAGCGTGCTATTTGCACTGCAGCGTATAACAAGTCGGCGCCATCATTGATAAAGGAAACACTTGAGAAGCTGGCCATGCTACCTGCCCGGATCACCAAACTGAATAGATCAGCCGCAAGATCAGGAGCGCTAACCGCGCTAATCCGGGCCAAGGCATGGATTCCGGATCTTGAACCGGCAGATATCATGAAAGGATATCCTGGCGTGAAAGAGGACGGCTCAGACTTAAATAATGACGATCTGCGAAGGCTGACAAAGGAGATGCGGCCAATAGCAAGCAAACTGGCGGAGGACACCGATTTATCTCACTTCCAACCGGTTTATGATGCTGATGGAAAGAGACAGCCTGTTGTGATCCATGATGTTGAAGAGCTTGTGCCTCCAATCTGTAAGCATACTTACGCTCCTGACATTGACCCCTCCAGCCTTATCCATGAAGAGGTCGTGTTTCAAGCTTTAACCGGAATCGATTGGTCAACGGTTGATTTCCAACGTCTGGGGAGGGATGAAGAGGAGGTGACTACACAAGATGACCCTCAATCGTCAAGCCGCCCCGATGAAGCATCCTAAACCGGCGACCAGTTTATCAGCTACAGTCTGCCACTGCTTGAAACAATTATTCCATTTGGGCCGTTTTGAAGCTCCTTGTAATAGGATAGCAAAAACACCTTTATCTACCATGCCATCGAGCATGCTTGTGTGGCTTGATATTTTCAAAACTTGTTCCACTTTTGGGATCTATTTATGCATAGTCCATTATACTTTGTGTTCCTGCATATAAGAACTTGAAAGCATCCTAGTGGTTTACCACTAGACGGGTCATGATGCCCAAAAGATATACATAACTTGGATGGATAACCAAGATTTATATAACCAGATAAAATAAATAATATCTGTGACATACCTCATTGGCTGACCAACTGCTTGTATGGAAAGGTGAAAAAACACCAATCTAGAGTGTTGTCAACTCCTTGCCCTCTTATCGGTTCATATAGAAACCATATTGGGCTATAATAGCCGCATAATGCTGGTGACATCTAGTCAAAAACCAGACCGGAAGAATATACTACCGATTTAAAACTGATCATGTACTGACAACTAAGCGTTGAAAGTCATGCTGGGTTGTAAAGAACACCGGTTTATCAGAAAATACTCATAAATCCTTTATCATAAAAAACAGCAAATGCAAGAAATATGCAAGGCTTTTCATGGGCTGCCAGGCCCTAAATCGAGGCTTTTCATGGGCTGCCAGGCCGCTGAGTTAAACCATTTTGCAAAGCCTTTTAAGATGGACCTCAATCTTTAACCAATCACTGTTTTACTTGACAAGTCTAGGGTCCATGGGATTGACTTGTCAAACGTTCGATGGGTCATACCAGGTTTACCTGGATGGAGTGGCTTACTTAAAGAGGCAGGATAACCCGGGGTTTTAGGTGAATACACCTGGCTTCCAAGCCTGGCTTGATAGCCTATTACAAGGGTTCAAGCTCACTATTCTTTGAGAAGCAAGGAGCCCCCAGGTAATATGTGAGCTATGCTTAGTGGTTACCTATGTTTGAACTGTGCTTAATGCAACAGATTCTCTTTGGCTCCACATAATTTCCTTTTGGCTTAAAGCCTATCAAGAGGTGTAGCTATGGTGTGAAGACAACCAAGCCCCCTAGTGATATCCCTTTTTTGTTTTAAACCGATCAAGAGGTGTAGCTATGGTTTGGATATGACCAAGCCCCCTAGTGATTTTCTTTATATCTGTGTGGCCATAGAGGCCGGTTTAACAAAACTCCGCTTTGTCAGTAGAAGCTCTTGTAGGCTCACAAATGATGTAAAAAGAACAGAGACCCCGCTTTATTCGAGGCTCCAGTTTATTATATAATATATACATTGTCATAAATATGTACATAAGAAGAGCATGTGGCTCAAGTATAGTAAGGCCGAAGAAGAGCTATATTCCATGGCCGCTTGGTCTCCTCCTCCGATTTACATGAGTCTTTGTGCTCTCGAACATCAATGAGGTAGTATGACCCGTTGTGCAGATTCTTGCTGACCACAAAAGGTCCTTCCCAAGGTGGGGATAACTTGTGAATATCAGTCTGATCCTGGATGAGCCGGAGCACCAGATCGCCCTCTTGAAAAATTCTGGTCTTAACCTGGCGGCTGTGATAACGTCGGAGATCTTGTTGATAAATCGCCGAACGTGTTGCTGCGAGATCACGCTCCTCATCTAACAGGTCCAGTGAGTCCTGACGTGCCTTCTCATTATCAACTTCAACATAAGCTGCCACACAGGGCGAGTCGTGACGGATGTCACTAGGAAGAACCGCCTCTGCTCCATAAACCATGAAGAAAGGTGTGTAACCCGTAGATCTGTTAGGTGTGGTGTTGATGCTTCATAACACAGAAGGTAACTCCTCCATCCAACAACCCGGTGTCTGCTTTAAAGGAACCATAAGCCGGGGTTTAATACCTCTCAAAATTTCTTGACTTGCCCCCTCTGCTTGACCATTAGATTGGGGGTGAGCCACTGATGCTACATCAAGCCGGATGTGCTCACGTTGGCAAAATTCCTCCATCTCACCCTTTGACAGATTAGTACCATTATCAGTTATAATACTGTGTGGAAAGCCAAACCGGAATATCACCTTTTTGATGAACTGAACCGCCATGGCCGCATCACACTTAATGACTGGCTCTACTTCTATCCATTTGGTAAACTTGTCAACTGCCACTAACAGGTGAGTCTTTTTGTCCTTGGATCTCTTAAAGGGTCCAACCATATCAAGCCCCCAAGTTGCAAACGGCCAAGTGATTGGAATCATTCTCAACTTCTGAGCCGGAACATGAGCGCGACGTGCAAATTTTTGACAGCCTTCACACCTTTTGACTAAATCCTCAGCATCAGCATGAGCTGTCAACCAATAGAAACCGTGACGA
Source organism: Triticum urartu (assembly GCF_003073215.2). NCBI lineage: Eukaryota > Viridiplantae > Streptophyta > Magnoliopsida > Poales > Poaceae > Triticum > Triticum urartu. The sequence continues at coordinate 651,930,216 of NC_053024.1, read as the reverse complement.
AAAGCCTTAGCTACCAAGGATTTTGAACCGGCGTGGTGACCACAATCTCCTTTGTGGATTTCCCGCAAAATCTCACAACCCTCTTGAGGAGACACACAATGCTGAATCGCTCCTGTGACGCTGTAATGATGTAACTCCCCGTTGACTATGGTCATTGACTTGGAACGCTGGATTATCTGCCGGGCCAAGGTTTCATCCTCCGGTAACTCGCCCCGGTTCATGTAAGCCAAGTGTGGGACTGTCCAATCCGGTATAACATGCAAAGCTGCCACCAATTGGGCCTCCGGGTCAGGAATAGCCAACTCCTCCTCTGTTGGTATCTTAACCGACGGATTGTGTAGGACGTCGAGGAAAACATTAGGTGGGACCGGTTTACGCTGAGAGCCAAGGCGACTTAAAGAGTCCGCCGCTTCATTCTTTCGCTAGTCTATATGGTCAACTTGATAACCCTTGAAATGACCAGCCACTATGTCCACCTCTCGTCGATACGCAGCCATGAGTGGGTCCTTAGAATCCCAAGTGCCAGATACATGTTGAACCACCAGGTCCGAGCCACCGAAGCACTTAACCCGGCTTAAGCTCATCTCCTTAGCCATGCGAAGACCATGGAGTAGGGCCTCGTACTCAGCTGCATTGTTAGTACAAGGGAACATTAAACGGAGAACACAACAAAACTTGTCACCTCGTGGGGAAGTTAATATAACTCCAGCCCCCAAGCCCTCCAATTGTCTGGACCCATCAAAGTGAATAGTCCAATACGTGTTATCTGGCTTTTCCTCTGGTGCCTGCAACTCTGTCCAATCATTGATGAAGTCCACAAGTGCTTGAGATTTGATTGTTGTGCGAGGTGTATACTTGAGCCCGTGAGGTCCAAGCTCAATAGCCCACTTGGCAATCCGGCCAGTTGCTTCTCTGTTTTGAATGATATCTCCCAGAGGGGCTGAACTGGCCACTGTGATAGGATGACCCTGAAAATAATGTTTGAGCTTCCGGCTTTCCATAAACACCCCATACACCAGCTTCTGCCAATGTGGATACCTCTGCTTTGATTCGATAAGTACCTCACTGATATAATAAACTGGCCGTTGAACCGGATATTCCTTTCCAGCCTCCTTGCGCTCCACAACAATAGCCACACTAACAGCCCTGGCATTAGCAACCACATATAATAGTAAAGGCTCTTTATCGGTCGGAGCTGCAAGCCTCTTCAGATCCTCAAACGCTTTATCAGTCGCATCGCTCCAGACAAAGTCATCCTTTTTTTAACATCTGGTTTAAAGGGATAGCTTTCTCCCCGAGATGACTGATAAACCGACTCAAAGCCGCAATCCGGCCGGCTAAACGTTGAACGTCATTGATACACGCCGGTTTAGCCAAAGACGTGATTGCTGAAATTTTTTCCGGATTAGCCTCAATGCCCCTATTTGATACCAGAAAACCCAAGAGTTTGCCTGCCAGGACACCAAAGACACATTTGTCTGGATTGAGCATCATCTTGTAAACCCGAAGGTTGTCAAAGGTTTCTCTCAGGTCATCTATCAATGTTTCCTCTTTCCTGTACTTTATCACAATATCATCCACATATGCATGAACATTGCGCCCAATCTGCTTATGAAGACAATTCTGAACACAGCGTTGATAAGTCGCCTGGGCACTCTTGAGCCCAAAGGACATGGAGACATAGCAGAAGGCTCCAAAGGGAGTTATAAAAGTTGTCTTCTCTTGTTCCTTAACTGCCATTTTGATCTGATGATAACCAGAATAAGCATCCAAAAGACACAAGCGGTCACAACCCGCCGTAGCATCAATAATCTAATCAATACGAGGGAGGGCAAAGGGATCTGCTGGGCAAGCCTTGTTCAAGTCTGTGTAGTCCACACACATACGCCAAGTGTCGTTTTTCTTGAGAACCAGCACTGGATTAGCCAACCACTCCGGGTGAAAGACCTCCATGATAAACCCTGCGGCCAACAATCGAGCTACCTCTTCACCAATAGCCTTGCGCCTTTCTTCATTGAAGCGGCGGAGAAACTGTCTGACCGGTTTAAACTTAGGATAAATATTAAGTGTGTGCTCAGCGAGTTCCCTCGGTACACCTGGCATGTCAGAAGGCTTCCATGCAAAGATGTCCCGGTTCTCACGGATGAACTCGATGAGCGCGCTTTCCTATTTGGGATCCAGGTTAGCGCTCATGTTGAACTGCTTGGATGAATCGCCAGGAACAAAATCAATCATCTGAGTGTCTGTGGCCGATTTAAACTTCAACGCCGTATCGTGTTCCGTAGTTGGCTTTTTCAAAGAAGTGATATCTGCTGGATCAACCTTGTCTTTGTAAAACTTCAACTCTTTCGTGGCACAAACCGACTCAGCATAAGCCGCATCACCTTCCTCGCATTCCAAAGCAATCTTCCTGATCCCATGTACTGTGATGGTCCCCTTATGACCTGGCATCTTAAGCTGCAGATACACATAACACGGCCTCGCCATGAACTTGGCATAAGCCGGTCGCCCAAACAGAGCGTGATACAGACTCTTGATTTTCACCACCTCAAAAGTCAATGTTTCTGACCTTGAATCATGATCATCTCCAAAGGCCACCTCTAGGGCTATCTTGCCCACCGGATATGCAAATTTACCGGGTACCACACTAAAGGAAATATGCCCTAGAGGCAATAATAAAGTTATTATTTATTTCCTTATATCATGATAAATGTTTATTATTCATGCTAGAATTGTATTAACCGGAAACATAATACATGTGTGAATACATAGACAAACAGAGTGTCACTAGTATGCCTCTACTTGACTAGCTCGTTAATCAAAGATGGTTATGTTTCCTAACCATAAACCAAAGAGTTGTTATTTGATTAACGGGATCACATCATTAGGTGAATGATCTGATTGACATGACCCATTCCATTAGCTTAGCACCCGATCGTTTAGTATGTTGCTATTGCTTTCTTCATGACTTATACATGTTCCTATGACTATGAGATTATGCAACTCCCGTTTGCCGGAGGAAGACTTTGTGTGCTACCAAACATCAAAACGTAAATGGGTGATTATAAAGGTGCTCTACAGGTGTCTCCAAAGGTACATGTTGTGTTGGCGTATTTCGAGATTAGGATTTGTCACTCTGATTGTCGGAGAGGTATCTCTGGGCCCTCTCGGTAATACACATCACATAAGCCTTGCAAGCATTGTAACTAATGAGTTAGTTGTAAGATGATGTATTACGGAACAAGTAAAGAGACTTGCCGGCAACGAGATTGAACTATGTATGGGATACCGACGATCGAATCTCGGGCAAGTAACATACCGATGACAAAGGGAACAACGTATGTTGTTATGCGGTCTGACCGATAAAAGATCTTCGTAGAATATGTAGGAGCAAATATGAGCATCCAGGTTCCGCTATTGGTTATTGACCGGAGACATGTCTCGGTCATGTCTACATTGTTCTCGAACCCGTAGGGTCCGCACGCTTAAGGTTTCGATGACAGTTATATTATGAGTTTATGAGTTTTGATGTACCGAAGTTAGTTAGGAGTCCCGGGTGATCACGGACATGACGAGGAGTCTTGAAATGGTCGAGACATAAAGATTGATATATTGGACGGCTATATTCGGACACTGGAAGTGTTCCGGGGAAGTTTCGGATAAAACCGGACCACCGGGGGGTTACCGGAACCCCCCGGGGGGTTAATGGGCCTCATGGGCCTAAAGTGGAGAAGAGGAGGGGCTGCCAGGGCAGGCCACGCGCCCCCTCTCCCCCTAGTCCGAATTGGACAAGGAGGGAGGGGCGGCGCCCCCCCCCCTTTTCCTTCTCTCCTTCCTCCTCTCCTACTTGGATAAGGAAAGGGAGGGGAGTCCTACTCCCGGTAGGAGTAGGACTCCTCCTGCGCGCCTCCTACTAGGGCCGGCCGCACCCCCCCCCCTTGGATCCTTTATATACGGAGGCAAGGGGCACCCCTAGACACACAAGTTGATCCACGTGATCATATTCTTAGCCGTGTGCGGTGCCCCCTTCCACCATAGTCCTCGATAATATTGTAGCGGTGCTTAGGCGAAGCCCTGCGACAGTAGTACATCAAGATCGTCACCATGCCGTCGTGCTGATGGAACTCTTCCCCGACACTTTGCTGGATCGGAGTCCGGGGATCGTCATCAAGCTGAACATGTGCTAGAACTCGGAGGTGCCGTAGTTTCGGTGCTTGATCGGTCGGGCCGTGAAGACGTACGACTACATCAACCAGTTTAACGCTTCCGTTGTCGATCTACAAGGGTACGTAGATCACACTCTCCCCCTCTCATTGCTATGCATCACCATGATCTTGCGTGTGCGTAGGAAATTTTTTGAAATTACTACGATACCCATCACACACCATGAAAAACGGTGTTTGACGGTTTAAGATTCTTATCTGTCAACCCCATACGGCGGAAGGTATCATAGTAGAGAATATTGATACTGCTTCCCCCATCCATGAGCACCTTGGTGAACTTATACCCCCCAACTTGAGGTGCCACCACTAAGGCCAGATGACCCGAATTGTCAACCCGGGGTGGGTGATCCTCTCTACTCCATAAAATGGGTTGCTCAGAACAACGCAAATACTGAGGCACAGACGGTTCAACAGAGTTCATGGCCCTCTTGTGAAGCTTCTGATCACGCTTGCACAAGCTAGTGGTGAAGACATGATAGTGCCCACTATTTAACTGCTTCGGATTGCTCTGATAACCTGACTGATGTTGCTGCTGATTCCCCTCATGGTTATAACCTCCCTGGTTGCCCTGGTTCCCCTGATTGTTAGGGCCGGTTTGATTGCCTTGAAATCCTGAACCGGAGCTACCACCTCCATAACCCGGCCCATGAAAACCACCTCCTGAACCGCCGGGCGGGCCATTGTCGTATTGAAACATGTTGGAGTTCTTGAACTCTCGCATGATATAATAGTCCTTCCAAAGATGTGACGCTGGCTTCTCCTTTGTTCCATGCTTTGGACAAGGTTGATTTAACATGCGCTCTAGATTGGGGCCCGAACCTCCGCCCCTCTGGGGTTGTTTGCCCTTACGACACTGACCGTTCTCCTAAGCATTGGTGTTAGCCACAAAGTCCAAACTATTGTCGGCCTTGCGCTTACCATTATTCCCGTGACCTGTCGGGTTATGCTGATGTCCCTTGGTGTTGCCGTTCTTTTTCCCTTTCCCCGGTTTGTCCTCCTCTGAGTCGGGGTCTTTGGTATTATCTGAATCGGCATATTTAACCAAAGCGGCCATAAGCATTGACATATCATTGCAGTGACGTTTGAGCCTTCCTAACTTCTGTTTTAGCGGCAGAAATCAGCAATTGCCCTCCCATGTTAACACTGCGGTGTCCGCATTGATGCGATCTGACGAATGTAGAATAGCTGAGACCCGCTTCACCCAATGGGCTGTAGACTCCCCATCCTCTTGGACACAAGCGGCCAGGTCCACAATCGACATAGGCTGCTTACAAGTATCCTTAAAATTCTGGATAAACCGGTGTTTTAACTCGGCCCATGATCCGACGGAGTTAACCGTAAGCTCTTTAACCAAGTACGAGTTGTCCCCTCCAACATCATGGTGAAATATTTTGCACACACCGCTTCATCCACATCCAACATCTCCATTTCCATCTCATAACTTTCAACCCATGACTCTGGTTGCAAATTAGCGGTGTAATTGGGCACCTTACGAAGGCCTTTAAAATCCTTGGGCAGTCGCACATTATGTAAAACGGGGGTGAGACACGGCACCCCTAAGGAATTGAAGACCACACCTGGCTCCACTGAAGCGGTATGGTCCGGAGTAGGTTGACGAGCTCCATGCAGAGCTGCTAACTCGGCCTCTCGACGTGCACGACCATGATCCACCACATCCTGCGCATTAGCACCTCCACCTACCGGGTTGTGCCCTCGCGGCGAGTTACGGCGATGTGCACTGCTTGAAACGGCCGGTTCATCCTCAACATGCCTGCTGTAGCTCCAGCTCGGGCGGGGGGTGGAATGAATCCTCTCATGACTATGCGAATAAGCCTGCTGCTGGTTTAAAGCTGTTTGAAGGAGCTCTCTGGCCCGTCGTGCCTCAATCGCAACCGGTGACTCGCCATCAGTTGGGAGGGCTGCCAATCGTGAAGCGGTGGCCAGAATGTTGTCCAACGGGTTGGAGTAATGCCCCGGGGGCGTCGGAACATACTGCGGCACAATGTTGCCTTGACGAGGCGGGTCCATCATGCGCGGCTGAACCGGCACTCCTGTTCCCGGCGCCTCCGTCCGGTTTAACACTGGCTGGTTACTAGTTCCTGCTCCCGGCGTATTGAAGAGATTTCTTGGATCATAACCCGACGGGAGATGCGACCGGTATCTTCTTCTCTTGACTCTGAGGCATTCTGATCCAGCCTGAGCCGGTAGGCTTGAGCTTCCAACTCGGCCCGTTCCGTAGCCATCCTAGCGTTCTCTGCTGCTAGGTCTGCTTTAGCCTGAGTTATCTGATCTTTCACCTTTGCAATCTCCACATTGTGCTGGTCCCGGGCCGCTGTGTCCACCTCCGCGGCCATCAATGTTGCCAAAGTGTCGAACAAATCAGACAGAACTTGAGCCGGAGGCGGCACAGAGCCCCCTGCTCCCACCGGCGTTGCTATCGCTGAACCGGAGAGCATTGCCGCGGCGGTTGATGAGTGGTGTGCTGATTGTGTACCGGCCATGAAGATAGCGACTCGGTTTGGTAGATCGAAGGGGTCCGGAATACTTTTGCCATCGGAACCTCCGCTAATCTGGCCGTCCTACAACTGATACAGCGATTCGGTCTCTCCAGTTGAAGACTCGTCGTCAGAGCAGACAACGGTTTCTCCATCAGATGCCGGTCCATCCTCATATTCCGCTCCATGGATGACACCTACGAAAACATGCCTTGCTGCGGGCTGAACCGGGGAAGGGCTTGCACGCTGAGCCATCTCGATGATGTCGGTGCAGGTGTCCGGCTCAGGGCCCGGTTCGCCGATCTTGCCGATGAAGACGTGAATCCCACCAAAGGGGACCCGGTACCCGTATTTGATTGAACCGGCCTCGGGACCCCATCCTGCGTCGCGATGTAGAGCTTGCCGCGATGACTCTTCATCATCCGGCCCACAACGTATCCCTTGAGTCCGTCAGAGCTGCCATTCAAGAACTCGAAACCATCGTGCGACAGCCCCACGGTGGGCGCCAACTGTCGTGGGTTTGTCACGGCAGATGTCCTCGTGAAAGGACTTAGTCGTGGAGCCATCGCTACGGGTTAGCTTAAAGGGGTTAAACCGGACAAGGGGACACGAGGAGTTTTATACTAGTTCGGCCCCTTCGATGAAGGTAAAAGCCTACGTCTAGTTGTGATTGGTATTGCTAGGGTTTCGATGACCAGGGAGCGAATCCGCTTTGCCTGGCTCTCGAGTTGTTGTCTGTTGTCCTCAAACCGCGGCTGCGTCGTCCCTTTATATACATAGGTTGACGCCCACTGGTTTACAGAGTCCCGAGGCCGGATCATAGATTTGTCCGGCTCGGTCTCTATTCCTCTAACTTACAATACAAGTTACATGACAGAGTCGGTTTACATCTACAGGCTTTAACCCGCCTTTGGGCCTTGGGCCTTCGTAAAGTGCCACCATCTTCATGTCTTCATGGGCTTCTATCTTCATGGAGCTAACCCGGCCACTCTGAGCCGGTTTACCTCCAGTAATCATATCCCCAACAGAACGCATTAAAATTCAAAGGAACAGTAGCACGGGCCATTTATCTACAACAACATAGACATGCAAAATACTATCAGGTACTAAGTTCATGATAAATTAAAGTTCAATTAATCATATTACTTAAAACTCCCACTTAGATAGACATCCCTCTAGTCATCTAAATGATCACGTGATCCATATCAACTAAACCATGTCCGATCATCACGTGAGATGGAGAAGTTTTCAATGGTGAACATCACTATGTTGATCATATCTACTATATGATTCACGCTCGAACTTTCGGTCTCAGTGTTCCGAGGCCATATCTGCATATGCTAGGCTCGTCAAGTTTAACCTGAGTATTCTGCTTGTGCAAAACTGGCTTGCACCCGTTGTATGTGAACGTAGAGCTTATCACACCTGATCATCACGTGGTGTCTCGGCACGACGAACTGTAGCAATGGTGCATACTCAGGGGAGAACATTTAGACCTTGAAATTTAGTGAGAGATCATCTTATAATGCTACCGCCGTACTAAGCAAAATAAGATGCATAAAAATAAACATCACATGCAATCAATATAAGTGATATGATATGGCCATCATCAACTTGTGCCTTTGATATCCATCTCCAAAGCACCTTCATGATCACCATCGTCACTGGCTTGACACCTTGATCTCCATCATAGCATCGTTGTCGTCTCGCCAACTATTGCTTCCATGACTATCGCTACTGCATAGTGATAAAGTAAAGCAATTACATGGCGATTGCATTTCATACAATAAAGCGACAACCATATGGCTCCTGCTAGTTGCCGATAACTTTGTTACAAAACATGATCATCTCATACAATAATTTATATAATCATGTCTTAACCATATCACATCACAGCATGCCCTGCAAAAACAAGTTAGACGTCCTCTACTTTGTTGTTGCAAGTTTTATGTGGCTGCTACGGGCTTAGCAAGAACCGTTCTTACCTACGCATCAAAAACCACAATGATTTTTCATCAAGTGTGATGTTTTAACCTTCAACAAGGATCGGGCATAGTCACACTCGATTCAACTAAAGTTGGAGAAACAGACACCCACTAGCCGCCTATGTGCGAAGCACGTCGGTAGAACCAGTCTCATGAACGCGGTCATGTAATGTCGGTCTGGGCCGCTTCATCCAATAATACCGCCGAATCAAAGTAAGACGTTGGTCGTAAGCAGTATGACTATTATTGCCCACAACTCTTTGTGTTCTACTCGTGCATATAACATCTATGCATAGACCTGGCTTTGATACCACTGTCGGGGAACGTAGTATTTCAAAAAAATTCCTACGATCACGCAAGATATATCTAGGAGATGCATAGCAACGAGAGGGGGAGAGTGTGTCTACGTACCCTCGTAGACCGAAAGCAGAAGCGTTTAGTAACGCGGTTGATGTAGTCGAACGTCTTCGTGATCCAACCGATCAAGTACCAAACGCACGGCACCTCCGTGATCTGCACACGTTCAGCTCGGTGATGTCCCTCATACTCTTGATCTAGCTGAGACTGAGGGTGAGTTCCGTCGGCACGACGGTGTGTTGACGGTGATGATGAAGTTACCGACACAGGGCTTCGCCTAAGCACTACGACAATATGACAGAGGTGTAAAATTGTGGAGGGGGCACCGCACACGGCTAAAGATCAACTTGTGTGTCTATGGGGTGCCCCTCCCCCATATATAGAGGGGAGGAGGAGGAGGGCCGACCACAAGGGCGCGCCCAAGGGGGGCAATCCTACTCCTAGTAGGAGTAGGTTCCCCCCTTTCCTAGTCCTAGTAGGATAAGAAGGAAGGAGAGGAAGAAGAGAAGGAAAGGGGGGGGGGCCCCCCTAGCCCTAGTCTAATTCGGTTTGGGCTAGCGAGGGGGCGCGCCACACCTTGGCCTGCCTCCTCTCTTCCACCATTAGGCCCATGAGGCCCAATAACTTCCCGGGGGGTCCGGTAACCCCCAGTACTCCGAAACTTATCCGAAACGACCTGAACCATTCCGGTGTCCGAATGTAGCCTTCTAATATATGAATCTTTATGTCTCGACCATTTCGAGACTCCTCATCATGTCTGTGGTCTCATCCAGGACTCCAAACAACCTTCGGTACATCAAATCACATAACTCATAATACATATCGTCATCGAACGTTAAGCGTGCGGACCTTATGGGTTCGAGAACTATGTAGACATGACCGAGACACATCTCTGGTCAATAACCAATAGCGAAACCTGGATGCTCATATTGGTTCCTACATATTCTAAGGAGATCTTTATCGGTCAAACCGCACAACAACATACGTTGTTCCCCTTGTCATCGGTATGTTACTTGCCCGAATTTCGACCGTCGGTATCATCATACCTAGTTCAATCTTGTCACCGGCGAGTCTCTTTACTCGTTCCGTAATGCATCATTCCACAACTAACTCATTAGTCACATTGCTTGCAAGGCTTATAGTGATGTGCATTACTGAGAGGGCCCAGAGATACCTCTCCGACAATCGGAGTGACAAATCCTAATCTCGGTCTATGCCAACTCAACAAACACCATCAGAGACACTTGTAGAGCATCTTTATAATCACCCAGTTACGTTGTGACGTTTGATAGCACACTAAGTGTTCCTCCGATATTCGGGAGTTGCATAATCTCATAGTCATAGGAACATGTATAAGTCATGAAGAAAGCAATAGCAATAAACTAAACGATCATAGTGCTAAGCTAACGGATGGGTCTAGTCCATCACATCATTCTTTAATGATGTGATCCCGTTCATCAAATGACAAACATGTCCATGGCTAGGAAACTTAACCATCTTTGATTAACGAGGTAGTCAAGTTGAGGCATACTAGGGACACTATGTGTTGTCTATGTACTCACACATGTACTAAGTTTCCGGTTAATACAAATCTAGTATGAATAATAAACATTTATCATAATATAAGAAAAATATAAATAACAACTTTAATATTGCCTGTAGGGCATATCTCCTTCATTTAGTTACGTCCCAATTATAAAATGTTTAAAACCCTCACGCAACAGTGATCTGTAGTGCGTATAGGGTCCTTCATCTGGCCCCGGCAAAGAGAAAGAGGGTCTTTCTCAAGGTGTGCAAAACCAAACCAAAAACCAAAAACCGAACCAAAGAAACCAAACCAAACCGAAATTTTGTTATTTTTTCAGGTTTTGGTTTCAGTTTCAGTTTTGAAATCTGAAAACATTTGGATTTAGTTTTTTTCACTTAGAAATAAAAAAAACCATTTGGTTAAACCAAATAACCAAAATTTAGATTTTATGGGTTCAAAAGCGTAATGAGCTGCTATAGTATAGTGCTTTCTAGCCCATTTAGTGCTTCAGTTTTACGTGATTAGTGTGACTACTTATCCAACATCCCTTTTCTAATTGTTTTTTTCATTATAATATATATCATGTATTTACACGTGAAAATGTCATGTATTGGCTAAAAATTTGTGTCAACTTTGGTTAATTTGTTTATTACCAAAATCAAACCGAAAGAAATGGTTATTACCGAAACCAAACAGTATCTATGTATAGGATCGTATAAACGAAAGTATATAGTTCATATAAATCATAAACTATATAAACCAAACCATATCAAACCGAAAAAACCGATTGCACACGTCCGTCAGCTGGAACGAGGCCGGTACGGCGAGCCGATGCCCTACTGAAAGCGACGACATTGCTGTCCGTGTTAATTGTCTTCACAACTTTTCTCTTTTTGAGAAACATTTTTCATCACAACTGGGTGGCAACATCTACGTTCGACAACACATCACGAAAGCGACATGTCAGTGCAGGTCCAGGGGCCAGCTTTCTGCAAAGCAGGCTCAGGCAAAGGACGTCACAAAACTGCCCAGCAGGTCGCGAGTTTAATAGGCGCACTGGACCCTAAAGACCAGCCGTACCAGATGCATGTACTCCTATGGCCTGTTTGGATTTATGAGTTAAAGTTAGTTTAGATTAGTTTGGACTCAACTAACGCAAAAGTATCTAAACAGAAGGGTTAGTTTAGGTTATATGCATCTAGCCCACTCAAAAAACTAACCCACCTAAGAGATGTTTATTTGGGTTAGTTTTTCTTGGGACCATTAAAAAACATCTTTTCTTCTCGCTCTTTTCCCTCTTCACTTCCTCGAAGCTTCTCGTCTTTTCCCTCCCTCCCTCTCACACCGTCCGTGAAGGCGTCTCGCCATATCCGTGCTTCATCTAACCCTGCCATCCAAACACCTTTTTGATTAGAGTTAGTTCAGAGTTAGAATTTAACTCTAACCTCTAATCGAGTTAGAGTATCCAAACAGGGTCTATGTCCTGTCCTAGCAAGGCTAGAATCTCTTCTAAAAAAAGCAAGGCTAGAATGGATGTTGTTCAGGAACCAAACGTACCCAGTTTTCCGTTGGAGGAGGACAGTACACTTCTTCTTTTTAGCATGGAGGACAGTATATACTTGGAAGAATCAAATCCTCGTGGAAAAATGCATATAGGTGTTTCTTTCGACAATTTACGTGTTTCTTTTTTCTCGTAGGACCAAACATGTACACCGCGACACTCCAATCATATGATATTTCTATTCTCAAGTTTTGGTAAAGAAAATGTATGCATGCAAAACACTACAATCCTGGTAGATTATCAAAAATGAAAAAACAATCAACAGTTCAATATTGTTGTAATCACGCAAAATACCGTGAGCCATGAGAGCTTTTGTTAAATACAGTAGAACCTAAAAGTCTAGAAAAGGCTTATAAATCAAACGGAATAATATAATTAAAAACTCATCAACAAGTCAAACAAGCAAATAATCAATGTCATGCAATCAAAGAAAAACACCCCCTCTAATTCACAAAAGGATGGCATTTTAGAGAAGACCATGACCTTTTTAAGCTTTGACTACCTACATTTTTTAAAAGAAACTAAAAAGATTGGAGCTAGTGAATGAACTTTTATTTATCTGAAAATTGGATTCGAACATCAATTTGAAATACAAACTTTTCTACTGATTGAACTCCTAGCAACAGAGCTTCTTTTTTGGCAAAAACAACAGTGAAAAATATATTATTACATACTGCAATGAACGAAACATAACAAGAAAAGGGAGAAAGGGACATGTCTATTTTAAATGAAGAAAATAATCAAAATAGCAGATCAAATCCAATAATGTAGTATCAAACAACAAAGCATGCCAATTTTATATGATTTGTTGTACTCAGACGCTATACTATTTTTTAACATCTAAACCCAACTAGGAAATAAAATAATACTCCCTTCGTTCCTTGATATAAGGCGTATAGATTTTTGAGAAAAAATCCAAAATATAAGGTGTATTGCATTGCACCACTTATCTGGATAATGTTTTTAGTGAATTTATTATATTTCCATATATTAGGCTAGCTCCTCTATTTTCTCATGTTAATTAGTTTGGTATAATCTCGCCCATAATTTGTGAAATTTTTCCTCCACATGCATTCTTTAATTTCCGTACCAAAAACTATACACCCTATATTAAGGAACGGAGGGAGTAGATTGTTTACTTCCTAGAATAGTTTTTTCCTTTACAAGAGAATAGTATTGGAGACTACCACCTTCGTCCTGGTTTATTGGTCTCTTTTGTATTTCGTGCCAAATTTTGACCTTGGATTTAACTAACAAAATATTAATTCATGTCACTAAAAATAATATCATTGAAAACTATGTGCAAATACGAATCCAACAATATAACTTTTGGTGACATGCATTAATATTTTGTTAGTTAAATCTATGGTCAATATTTGGCAAAAAAATACAAATAGGACCAATAACCCAGGAGAGGTAGTATCATCTGAAAAGTGCAGCAGAATCAAAGTAATTTCTTTTTTTCTGCGAGAAAAATCAAAGTAATTTCAACACCATTTCAGCCTCATTTGGGACGAGGTGTGTGTGTGTGGGGGGGGGGGGGGGGGGGGGGGAATATGTGCAGGGAAATTCCAGAAAATTGGCAAATTTCTTGGGAAAAATTAGAATGTCCAAAAAACATGTAAACAAACCCTGGTTCTTTTTACACAAGCATCATTTCAGTTCAGAATTAATTAAAATGCATATATATTTCCTTAAAAATCCAGAAAATTCAGGAATGACACAAATTTCTCAAGAAAATTGAGAATAATTCAGGAATTTCAAAGAAAAGTAGGAAACATGAAATATACACATAATCAACACAACAGCAAAATAATTCAACCCAATCATACACGTTGACCATAAGCTATACATGTCAAATTTGCACGAGTAACACTGCACCAAGGATATTAATGTGTTTAATCATGGTCTTACCATCACAAATACTAACTACAGTTAGATATCAAGCAATAATTAACATTCAGTTCATTAAAAAGATGCCTATATGTGACTGCCCCATGTCAAAATGTTCTGCTGTTGGAAGAGTCTGAAGCTTTCACCATCAACTTTAAACATTTTCATTTGCTAGCTTTAGGAAACCTGCAAATCAAAAACGAACAATGTAGTTACTATACAATATAAAATTTGAAACTAGATATAAGCACATCTTTTTTTTACTTACAAGTATGTTTCCGAAAGGAGTAGATATAAACATAATAATGGACAGTTATTATGAGAAAAGTGTAAAATGGACAGAGATAATGGATGAGGCCAACTCCGACGCACGACCACATCCTGCTCGCGTCTGTCCGTATAGACCGCACGTTTAATGTTATGTCCGTAAGTCAAGGCCGAGGTCTGCCAGAGGTACAGGGAGACAGGCACGCTGCTGCCGGGCGGATATGGGGACACCCGGACGCGACCAGACGCGGGCGCCACATCGGATCGGTTGGCTAGGACCCACGCCGCCCCCACCGATGACCCCACAAATACCCCACCGCCGTCGGACGAACCCTAGTCATACCCTCACTTTCTCAGTCCACACTCGTCTTATCCGCCTCCCTCATCGCCTCCGCTTCCTCCCAAATCCATCTCCTCCCCTCCGCCATGGCCAAGTCCGGTAAGGATTCTGGCAGCGAACCCGATCCCATGGATTGGAACGGTCTCATGAAGGAGGACGACGGATCTAGCAGTGGCGTGCCGGACGAGGAGGAGCCCGCGCTCTGCATCGCCATCAAGCGCTTGCGCTTGGACATCGGTGGGAGCACAAGCCCCGTCGCGTCTGCTAGCTCCTCCACCTCCCGCCGGCAAAATGCGGGCCGTGGTCGCCCGCCCGCCCCGCCCTGCACCGCTCAAGATCCGGGGCAGGGAGGATGTGTCCCTTCCCCTCCGGCGCCAGCACCTCCAGTCCCACTCCGCGCCGCTCAAGATCCGGAGTAGGGAGGGTGTGTCCCTTCCCCTCCGGCGCCAGCACCTCTAGTCCCGCTCCGTGTTTTACATTTTATCTAGTTTTACTTTCTTTGTAGTAATCCGAAGAACAATGTCTTTTGGGTCTGATTGGGAATGAACTATGCTCTAAATTTATCGTTCGACTTGTATTAGGGACTCATATTAGGCAATTCTGGTTGTAGATGCTCTAACATACTACCTGAATTTTTTTGCCTATGCTCAAACATAATAGGCTTGAAATAAAATAAACCATGGTTCAATTGCCTAGTACAGGAGGGAACAACTTGAATGGGATTAATTTTCAACGTTCTCGATGGTTAAATTGAACTGTTAGCTTAATTAATACTAGTACTCCCTGCCAAAAAAACTAGATACCCTACTTTCACCAGTGAAATTAAATTACAATAGCTAATACTTCTACGCAATTAATTGGATACACTATTATTATAGGCAAGACAAGCAAACTTCAGGTTATCCTAAAGATTCAGAGTTAAAATTAGGACAAGGCTAGCCCCTTCCATGTGTTATTTTTCAGACCACATTGTATTCTTTGCATGACTGTATATATACAGAGACAATAGGCATGTATCTAGTTTAGCACAAACACACTAGGCATGTAGCCGATTTAAGAAGCAGTAACTTGGCAAGAATGGGGCAAAGTAAATAAATTAGAAAGTTTGCTTTCAAGATCTGGTACATAACATCACAAGATTGTTCAGGAACCCAAATCTGAGACTAAGCATAGCTAGATATATGAATCGAAGGATTAAACTGTGTATTAAGTTCAGCATATGAGCACACTAGCCGCAATATTAGACCACCACGAAACATGAAGTAATTTTCTTCGGCTTAAACCTGATGTTAAATTGCAGAAGTATATTATACATTGTCAACATCATGTAGAATATCATTGTATTTTCTCTGTTAACTTTGTTAGAAGAGACCACATGTATATGAATTTATATATTTTGTAAAAGTACGATATTTGAGAAGAATGCCAACAGATTCTCAAAAATAAATAAATAAATAATGCCAAGAGTGGGAGCTTTTATCTCCCGTCAAAAGTCCAACGGGCCAAAGAATGTTAGAATCTATATATCATAAGCCCGACATAACAAATTGAGATGGCCTGGTCCTGGTTGAAGTGTTTGATCTAATCGAGAGACACCTACCTCTACTGATCTACAACTGCCAAAGTCACTACAGATGCAGCAAGAAAGCAGAGTCAGAGGTTGCCTGTGGATCTGGAGCAGTAAGACTGCACATGGCGAAGGGAGGAAGGCATCAACACGGAGAAGCAAACTACAGACGAGGGGGGAGAGGAGAATGGGGATAACCTTGGTCGCAGTAGGAGGAGGAATGCCACGCTGTCGCTGTCGCCGCCGGCGTCGCCCTAGGGAAGAAGAGCTTCGTGACTGAGTTGAGCTCGGAGGATGGAGGACGACGACAGCCGGGGCCGTCGATGTCGCCGGAGGGCACGAGCGTTGAGGCGCAGCCCTTCGCGGCGGCGCCGCCGGTCGTCCGAGGGAGAATCTTGGGAGGGGTGGAGGCGTGGATCCAGTCGGTCGCCTCTCGAGCTCGAGGGTTTCCTCCCCGACCTGTTGATGCGTGGAAGTCTCTCCCGGGGAAGGCCCGGGGAAAGGACAGGGGTCGTGTGCGACCAAATAGTGTCGTGGGCTCACCGGGGGCCAATTCGACCCGTGGTCATACCTGGCCAAACGGGCCGGGCCGGCCCGGCACGGCCCATTGTAATCGTGCCTGGCCCGGCACGGCCCGTCAGGACACAATTACTATACGGGCCGTGCCGTGCTGGCCCGCGTGCTGCGCCCCCAGGCCCAGGCACGGCACAGTTAGTAAACGGGCCGGCACATTGGCTCGTTTAGCACGGTGGGCCGCATATTTTCAGCCTATTATTTAACGCACTGAGCGTTTTTAGCCTATTTTTACATGTTGAGCCATATATAGATATAGAAAAAAAAACTTAATCGGGTCGTGTCGTGCCGGCCCGCGTGCCCAGCCTCCAGGCCCAGGCACGGCCTAGGCCGTGCCGCGTGCTAGGCCCGACCCGTTTAGCCCGTGCCGTGCCTGGCCCAAGGCGGGCCGTGCCGGCGTGCTCACGGGCCGGCCCGAAAAAACCGGCCCATTTGGCCAGCTATACCCGTGGTTTTCCCACACGGGGAATTGGAAGGGATCGCCCCGAGATCCACCGCAACCAAACGAGGCCTTCATGTACTAAATCAAGGATCATTACTCAACACGGAATAAAACATATGCACTATTATATAGTATTAAGGAAATAACACACGCAACACCTCAAGCAGTATCTAGGGTCAAGAGAACCTATATGAACCACAGTAACAACATCAACACATAGACACCGAATTTTAAACGTGGAAATCCCTGAGATGTGGCGTTGGATCGAAACCATGTAGCAACATCAAGGCCGAACCGTTGGATTGAAACCATGTACTAGCCAGACCTTAAATGTCAAGGCCGCCATTGGTTTTATTGAAATTGTGGACAAACCACCAACTCGAGCTGAAACATTGGATCGAAGCCACTGCAGGGTTGGACCCATCTTCAATTCTCTCGAGTGCATACAAAGTTACCAGTATTGGACTATAATATAACAACAATAGTGCAAGTATCAATTAACCCTAATATACCGCCAACGTATTTATTTGAACCAGTCCATAGGGACATACTCCCTCCGTAAACTGATATAAAAGCATTTAGATCACTACTTTAGTGATCTAAAACACTCTTATATTTTCTTACTGAGGGAGTACTTTACATGCCCCTATTCAATAACTGGAGAGGGGTTGTGCCCCTGGCACGCACCGATTGTTTTTGTTCGCCAAGGTCATTAAGCATAAAATGCAAGATAACTGAGAAAAGATGAACTATGATGATAGAACATGTAAGCCTTAGACATCATGCATCCCCCCCCCCTACCACCACCACCACCAAAACCCATCCACACATAAAACAATTTAGAACTCTTGACTGCAACAGTATGCACATGAATGACCCGGCAGCATCCCAACCAGCACTAGTAACAACTAAACGCATTTGGAGGATGCATACAACCAATATAGAATTGTCGGCGGGTTTTTCCAAACACCAATCTTCTGATATACTCTATCCAAATCAGCACCACTGTACTATCAATATCCAACCAACACCGCTGACCAATGAAGGAATTTTTCACATGGTAGGTCAACAATTTTGCACAATCAGAGCCTTTTCCCAGAAGCTATCCATCTGATATTCTCCTAATCGGTTGTCTACCATGCATGTTATGAATTAGGATAGTTGTACCAAGTTGTTTTCCTCTTGAACCTAGGAGAGCAATGATTCTTGAAATGCAGGTAACACCAATATTCTTTGAAGATATTCACCATACATGTTGACTTCGAGATAATATCACGCAAATTCAGAAACAAATGTCTTTCCTGTGAGGCAGTAGCATGAGATGTTAAATTAGGTTCAACCATTTTATCAGGTACATTCACATTTGGCAGGAGAATTTGGTGTACGTAACCGGCGATGAATGTATTTAACCTGAAGGCCCTGTTTCATGGATCTTCTAGGCACTCTAAAGTGTTTCCAAGAGACAGATGGACTCTCTTCAATCTGTTTACTGGTTTCCTTCTCGGCTAATGGAACATATATTACTTCCTAATATGGAAACTAAATTTTGGTCAAATCTATATCTATACCTACTAATAAAGCAAGGTGTGTTTCATCAATATTTTCATCCGTTCACCGCCGAAAAGAAGAAAAAAAATCTATCCGAAGTGGTACTAAATTCTTATGCATTCGTCTGCTAGAAAAAAAGGTTTTTCCAGAATTTCGTACATGGGCAGCGCGTTGTGACCCAGTGAAGCTAGCCCACTTATTTTTCTGCCCATGCAGCTGGGAAAATTCTATTTTCTGCACGAGGCGGCAAATAGTTGAAGCTCCGCATAGGACAACCAATAATGGGCTGGCCCACTTTTCTTTGTTTCTGTGTTTTGTTTGTATTTTTATTCTCCTTCCCCTATCTCTTCTTTCCCGTCCAATTTTATTTTTCTTACGTATTTATTTTATAAATTCAAAATCTCAAAAAAGTTCAGAATTTGAGAAAAAAACAAATTCTGGAAAATGTTCAGAATTCCAAAATTTTGTTGCTATTTTGAAAAAAAATCAGAACTTGAAAAAAGTTTCCCATTTTTCTAAAAAAATATTGTTTTCAAAACTGTTTGAGATTTCTAAAAAGAAAATGCCATTTTAAGAAATGCTCCAAATTCGAAATATATTCTTGGTTTAGTAAAAT
Organism: Triticum urartu; assembly: GCF_003073215.2. NCBI lineage: Eukaryota > Viridiplantae > Streptophyta > Magnoliopsida > Poales > Poaceae > Triticum > Triticum urartu. The sequence continues at coordinate 651,910,821 of NC_053024.1, read as the reverse complement.
TTTCACAATTCAAAATAATGTTCGAGTATAAAAGATAAACATTTTCGAAAAATGTTATGAATTTTCAACACATGTTCCCATTTTTAAAAAATGTTCACAAATTCAAATAATATCCATGTTCTTATAAAAAATATTTGTGAATTTTAAAAGATATTCATGTTTCAAATTTTGTTCGCGTTTTTCTGAAAGTACATAGTTTTCAAAAACCTGTTCAGGATTTAAAAAATGGTTCATGTTTCCTACAATATTCAAAAACTTCATACCTTAAAATCTCCTCGATTGAAAGGAAAAATAGATTGAATAATTTATGGAACTTCTCTGGTGTACGATGACGTAACAAAACTCTTAAATGTCCTCGATCAATGAATGAAAAAATAGCGGATTGATTACTTAACACCCGGCGAAACCGAAAACCTAAATGCTCCTTTTTCACGTGCACACAGGGTTTTGCTTGCACATATGATTATCACTAACTTTAAATGCATAATATCTTTTCTCACATTGCAACGCACGGGCATATGTGCTACTATTGGTAAAAGGAAAGAAGCGTTTTCTCTTTTCAAAACTAAGAAGGAGATCTGCATGGCGTTGTAAAGATCGGCAGAAGAGAAATGGTGCAGTTAAGTTACAACATCTTTTGTTTCCAAATCGAGAGGCTTCTTTTGATAAAGTTAAAAAAGGATTTTTTATGTATAATCCTGCATAATCTGCCAGCAAGTAGTACTTCATATTCAGTGATTACCGATGTTCATATTTGTCTACTTAGTTAAAATTTTATATCCTTCCATTAGAGGAATCGGGAATTCAGGGTCTAGGAGAAAAGCTAATTGAGGTGTTGGTAGCTAGCGTGAAGCAGACATCAGATATCTAAGGGCATCTCCAACGCCAATCTGCAATCCACCGCGTGTGTTCGGACTGCGAAAGTCATCCAACACAGTCTTGTATCGGTTCGTGGCGTGGTCCGGATGTACTTTCGCCCGTAAACTAGAGACAGGGGCGGGGCTTTGCGGGAGTCCGGACCGCTCTCAAGCCCGCTATTGGCCGTCCTTGCCCACCCAAACCACTCCTTCCTCACCAGCACGCGTTCCCGCACGACGCCAACTGCCCGCATTCATGCCGCTATAGAGCGAGCCGCTCGACATTGAATACGGCTCAGGAGGGACACGACCTCTCACTACCTCCTCCGTTGAAGTGGTGTGCGGGCCGACCGCGCTGTCCGTGCCTGTTCAATGCCGAAGACGAGTGACTGGATGGGATGGGACGGATATCTACCACGCCCGTTCAATGCCCCGTCCGTCTGTATGCCGCCATTAAGCAGGCTTGCCGGCCAAGAAAACCCACTCCAGCGCCGCGCATTGATGCACCCGGACACCTCGCCTCACCGGAATCCGCTATTTAAAGGGCAACCACACCCGGCTAACTCCACACCACAACACAAGCCGCTCCCCATCCCCCTCCCTTGCATTACGTCCGACATGACTGCAGGCGATGAAGCTCTATGGGAGCGTCTTTTCATGGAGATGAAGCACGCCGTGGCTGCCCTTGCCGCCGCCTGTCAGAGCTGCCATGCCAGGCGGATCGAGGCCTGCTTGCCGGCCAGCTTGCCCTGAGGTCTCCGACCCGTCATCATCACCACACCAAGTTAATATATGGAGCTGGCCGGGGCGGTTGTGGGTCGTGATTGGATTGTAGTTAAGGATTGGGTGAGCGACGATGACGGGATGACTCGATCCGTGGCTAGAAATGGTGCGCTTGCTCATCTTGATTATTGGCAGCTCGCTGATCCTTTCGCATTTACGTGCCCTCGTGGTCGTTGCAGGTGATGCTTTGCTCTCGCAGTGTATACATCGATCGTACGTGTGATACGTCCATTTTGCATCATGCTTTTATATCGATATTTATTGCATTATGGACTGTTATTTCACCTTATGTCACAATACTTATGGCTATTCTCTCTTATTTTACAAGGTTTACATAAGGAGGGAGAATGCTGGTATCTGGAATTCTGGGCTGGAAAAGGAGCAAATATTAGAGACCTATTCTGCGCAACTCCAAAAGTCCTGAAACTCCACGGAACATCTTAAAATAAATAAAGAAAAATCCTCGCCAAAGATGAAGGCCAGGGGGCCCACACCCTGCTCACGAGGGTGGGGGGCGCCCCCCCTAGGGCGCGCCCCCCTACCTCCTGGCCCCCCTGGTGGCTCTCCGACATCCATCTTCTCCTATATGAAGTCTTTCGATGAGAAAAAAATAGGAAGGAACTTTTCGGGACGAGACTCCGCCGCCACGAGGTGGAACCTTGGCGGATCCAATCTAGAGCTCCGACAAAGCTGTTCTGCCGGGGAAACTTCCCTCCCGGAGGGGGAAATCATCACCATCGTCATCACCAACGCTCCTCTCATCGGGAGAGGGCAATCTCCATCAACATCTTCACCAGCACCATCTCATCTCCAAACCTCGGTTCATCTCTTGTATCCAATTCTTGTTTCAAAGTCCGGGATTGGTGTTAGTAGGTTGCTAGTAGTGTTGATTACTCCTTGTAGTTGATGCTAGTTGGTTTATTTGGTGGAAGATCATATGTTCAGATCCTATATGCATATTATTACCCCTCTGATTATGAACATGAATATGCTTTGTGAGTAATTACGTTTGTTCCTGAGGACAAGGGAGAAGTCTTGCTATTAGTAGTCATGTGAATTTGGTATTCGTTTGATATTTTGATAAGATGTATGTTGTCTAGCCTCTAGTGGTGTTATGTGAACGTCGACTACATAACACTTCGCCATTATTTGGGCCTAGAGGAAGGCATTGGGAAGTAATAAATAGATGATGAGTTGCTAGAGTGACAGAAGCTTAAACCCTAGTTTATGCGTTGCTTCGAAAGGGGCTGATTTGGATCCATATGTTTCTGTTGGGGAACGTAGTAATTTCAAAAAATTCCTACGCACGCAAGATCATGGTGATGCATAGCAACGAGAGGGGAGAGTGTTGTCCACGTACCCTCGTAGACCGAAAGCGGAAGCGTTATGACAACGCGGTTGATGTAGTCGTACGTCTTCGCGACCCGACCGATCAAGCACCGAAACTACGGCACCTCCAAGTTCTAGCACACGTTCAGCTCGATGACGATCCCCAGACTCTGATCCAGCAAAGTGTCGGAGAAGAGTTCCGTCAGCACGACGGCGTGGTGACGATCTTGATGTTCTACCGTCGCAGGGCTTCGCCTAAGCACCGCTACAATATTATCGAGGATTATGGTGGAGGGGGGCACCGCACACGGCTAAGAGAACGATCACGAAGATCAACTTGTGTGTCTATGGGGTGCCCCTTCCCCCGTATATAAAGGAGTGGAGGAGGGGAGGGCCGGCCCTCTCTATGGCGCGCCCTAGGGGAGTCCTACTCCCACCGGGAGTAGGATTCCCCCTTTCCTAGTCCAACTAGGAGTCCTTCCAAGTAGTAGGAGTAGGAGACAAGGAAGGGGAAGAGGGAAGAGAAGGAAGGAGGGGGCGCCGCCCCTCCCCATAGTCCAATTCGGACTAGTCAATGGGGGGGCGGGCAGCCTACCTCTCCCTCTCCCCTAAAGCCCAATAAGGCCCATATACTTCTTCTCCCGTATTCCCGTAACTCCCCGGTACTCCGAAAAATACCCGAACCACTCGGAACCTTTCCGATGTCCGAATATAGTCGTCCAATATATCGATCTTTACGTCTCGACCATTTCGAGACTCCTCGTCATGTCCCCGATTTCATCCGGGACTCCGAACTCCTTCAGTACATCAAAACTCATAAACTCATAATATAATTGTCATCGAAACCTTAAGCGTGCGGACCCTACGGGTTCGAGAACAATGTAGATATGACCGAGACACGTCTCCGGTCAATAACCAATAGCGGAGCCTGGATGCTCATATTCCTACATATTCTACGAAGATCTTTATCGGTCAGACCGCATAACAACATACGTTGTTCCTTTTGTCATCGGTATGTTACTTGCCCGAGATTCGATCGTCGGTATCTTAATACCTAGTTCAATCTCGTTACCGGCAAGTCTCTTTACTCGTTCCATAATACATCATCTCGCAACTAACTCATTAGTTGCAATGCTTGCAAGGCTTAAGTGATGTGCATTACCGAGAGGGCCTAGAGATACCTCTCCGACAATCGGAGTGACAAATCCTAATCTCGAAATACGCCAACGCAACATGTACCTTTGGAGACACATGTAGAGCTCCTTTATAATCACCCAGTTACGTTGTGACGTTTGGTAGCACACAAAGTGTTCCTCTGGCAAACGGGAGTTGCATAATCTCATAGTCATAGGAACATGTATAAGTCATGAAGAAAGCAATAGCAACATACTAAACAATCAAGTGCTAAGCTAACGGAATGGGTCAAGTCAATCACATCATTCTCCTAATGATGTGATCCCGTTAATCAAATGACAACTCTTTGTCTATGGCTAGGAAACACAACCATCTTTGATCAACGAGCTAGTTAAGTAGAGGCATACTAGTGACACTCTGTTTGTCTATGTATTCACACATGTATTATGTTTCCGATTAATACAATTCTAGCATTAATAATAAACATTTATCATGAAATAAGGAAATAAATAATAACTTTATTATTGCCCCTAGGGCATATTTCCTTCAGTCTCCCACTTGCACTAGAGTCAATAATCTAGTTCACATCGCCATGTGATTCAACACTAATAGTTCACATCACCATGTGATTAACACCCATAGTTCACATCGTCATGTGACCTACACCCAAAAGGTTTACTAGAGTCAGTAATCTAGTTCACATCGCTTATGTGATTAACACCCAAAGAGTACTAAGGTGTGATTATGTTTTGCTTGTGAGATAATTTTAGTCAACGGGTCTGTCACATACAGATCCGTAAGTATTTTGCGAATTCTATGTCTACAATGCTCTGCACAGAGCTACTCTAGCTAATTGCTCCCACTTTCAATATGTATCTAGATCGAGACTTAGAGTCATACAGATCTGTGTCAAAACTTGCGTCGACGTAATTTTTTACGACGAACCTTTTGTCACCTCCATAATTGAGAAATATTTCCTTATTCCACTAAGGATAATTTTGACTGCTGTCTAGTGATCTACTCTTAAATCTCTATTATACTCCCTTGCTTAACACAGTGTAGGGTATACAATAGATCTGGTACACAGCATGGCATACTTTATAGAACCTATGGCTGAGGCATAGGGAATGACTTTCATTCTCTTTCTATCTTCTGCCGTGGTCGGGCTTTGAGTCTTACTCAATTTCACACCTTGTAACATAGCCAAGAACTCTTTTCTTTGACTGTTCCATTTTGAACTACTTCAAAATATTGTCAAGGTATGTACTCATTGAAAAACTTATCAAGCGTCCTGATCTATCTCTATAGATCTTGATGCTTAATATGTAAGCAGCTTCGCCGAGGTCTTTCTTTGAAAAACTTCTTTCAAACACTCCTTTATGCTTTGCAGAATAATTCTACATTATTTCCGATCAATAATATGTCATTCACATATACTTGTCAGAAATGCTGTAGTGCTCCCACTCACTTTCTTGTAAATATAGGCTTCACCACAAGTCTGTATAAAACTATATACTTTGATCATCTCATCAAAGCACATATTCCAACTCCGAGATGCTTGCACCAGTTCATAGATGGATCGCTGGAGCTTGCATATTTTTTTAACACTTTTAGGATTGATAAAACCTTCTGGTTGCATCATATACAACTCTTCTTTAAGAAATCCGTTAAGGAATGCAGCTTTGTTTATCCATTTGCCAGATTTCATAAAATGCGGCAATTGCTAACATGATTCAGACAGACTTAAGCATAGATATGAGTGAGAAACTCTCATCGTAGTCAACATCTTCAACTTGTCGAAAACCTTTTTGCGACAATTCTAGCTTTGTAGATAGTAACACTACTATCAGCGTCCGTCTTCCTCTTGAAGATCCATTTATTTTCAATTGCTTGCCGATCATCGGGCAAGTCAACCAAAGTCCATACTTTGTTTTCATACATGGATCCCATCTCAGATTTCATGGCTTCAAGCCATTTTGCGGAATCTGGGCTCACCATCGCTTCTTCATAGTTCGTAGGTTCATCATGATCTAGTAGCATGATTTCCAGAACAGGATTACCGTACCACTCTGGTGCCGATCTTACTCTGGTTGATCTACGAGGTTCAGTAATAACTTGATCTGAAGTTTCATGATCATCATCATTAACTTCCTCACTAATTGGTGTAGGTGTCACAGAAACCGTTTTCTGTGATGAACTACTTTCCAATAAGGGAGCAGGTACAGTTAACCTCATCAAGTTCTACTTTCCCCCCACTCACTTCTTTCGAGAGAAACTCCTTCTCTAGAAAGGATCCATTCTAAGCAACAAATATCTTGCCTTCGGATCTATGATAGAAGGTGTACCCAACTGTCTCCTTTGGGTATCCTATGAAGACACATTTCTCCGATTTGGGTTTGAGCTTATCAGGATGAAACTTTTTCACATAAGCATCACAACCCCAAACTTTAAGAAACGACAACTTTGGTTTCTTGTTAAACCACAGTTCATATAGTGTCGTCTCAACGGATTTAGATGGTGCCCTATTTAACGTGAATGCAGCTGTCTCTAATGCATAATCCCAAAACGATAGTGGTAAATCGGTAAGAAACATCATAGATTGCACTATATCCAATAAAGTACGGTTATGACGTTCGGACACACCATTATGCTGTGGTGTTTCAGGTGGCATGAGTTTGTGAAACTATTCCACATTGTTTTAATTGAAGACCAAACTTGTAACTCAAATATTCGTCTCTGCGATTAGATCGTAGAAACTTTATTTTCTTGTCACGATGATTTTCCACTTCACTCTGAAATTCTTTGAACTTTTCAAATGTTTCAGACTTATGTTTCATCAAGCAGATATACCCATATCTGCTCAAATCATCTGTGAAGGTCAGAAAATAATGATACCCGCCGCGAGCCTTAACACTCATCGGATCACATACATCAGTATGTATTATTTCCAATAAGTCAATTGCTCGCTCCATTGTTCCAGAGAACGGAGTCTTAGTCATCTTGCCCATGAGGCATGGTTCGCAAGCATCAAGTGATTCCAAAAGTCCATCAGTATGGAGTTTCTTCATGCGCTTTACACCAATATGACCTAAACGGCGGTGCCATAAATAAATTGCACCATCATTATTAACTTTGCATCTTTTGGTTTCAATATTATGAATATGTGTATCACTACGATCGAGATCCAACGAACCATTTTCATTGGGTGTGTAACCATATAAGGTTTTTATTCATGTAAACAAAACAACAATTTATTCTCTTACTTAACTGAATAACCGTATTGCAATAAACATGATCAAATCATATTCATGCTCAACGCAAACACCAAATAACACTTATTTAGGTTCAACACTAATCCCAAAAGTATAGGGAGTGTGCGATGATGATCATATCAATCTTGGAACCACTTCCAACACACATCGTCACTTCACCCTTAACTAGTCTATGTTCATTCTGCAACTCCCGTTTCGAGTTACTACTCTTAGTAATTGAACTAGTATCAAATACCGAGGGGTTGCTACGAACACTAGTAAAATACACATCAATAATCTGTATATCAAATATACCTTTGTTCACTTTGTCATCCTTCTTATCCGCCAAATACTTGGGGCAGTTCCGCTTCCAGTGACCAGTCCCTTTGCAATAGAAGCACTTAGTATCAGGCTTAGGACCAGACTTGGGCTTCTTCACTTGAGCAGCAACTTGCTTGCCGTTCTTCTTGAAGTTCCCTTTGTTCCCTTGGCCGTTTTCTTGAAACTAGTGGTCCCGTCAACCATCAACACTTGATGTTTTTCTTGATTTCTACCTTCGTCGATTTTAGCATCACGAAGAGCTTGGGAATTGTATCTGTTATCCCTTGCATATTATAGTTCATCACGAAGTTCTACTAACTTGGTGATGGTGACTAGAGAATTCTGTCAATCACTATCTTATCTAGAAGATTAACTCCCACTTGATTCAAGTGATTGTAGTACCCAGACAATCTGAGCACATGCTCACTGCTTGAGCGATTCTCCTCCATCTTTTGGCTATAGAACTTGTTGGAGACTTCATATCTCTCAACTCGGGTATTTGCTTGAAATATTAACTTCAACTCCTGGAACATCTCATATGGTCCATGACGTTCAAAACGTCTTTGAAGTCCCGATTCTTAAGCCGTTAAGCATAGTGCACTAAACTATCAAGTAGTCATCATATTGAGCTAGCCAAACGTTCATAATGTCTGCATTTGCTCCTGCATTAGGTCTGTAACCTAGCGGTGCATCAAGGACATAATTCTTCTGTGCAGTAATGAGGATAAACCTCAGATAATGGATCCAATCTGCATTGAGGGAGTCCTGGATTAGGGGGTGTCCGGATGGCCGGACTATACCTTCAGCCGGACTCCTGGACTATGAAGATACAAGATTGAAGACTTCGTCCCGTGTCCGGAAGGGACTTTCCTTGGCGTGGAAGGCAAGCTTGGCGATACGGATATGCAGATCTCCTACCATTGTAACCGACTTTGTGTAACCCTAACCCTCTCCGGTGTCTATATAAACCGGAGGGTTTTAGTCCGTAGGACAACATACACAACAACAATCATACCATAGGCTAGCTTCTAGGGTTTAGCCTCTCCGATCTCGTGGTAGATCTACTCTTGTACTACCCATATCATCAATATTAATCAAGCAGGACGTAGGGTTTTACCTCCATCGAGAGGGCCCGAACCTGGGTAGAACTTCGTGTCCCTTACCTCCTGTTACCATCCGGCCTAGATGCACAGTTCGGGACCCCCTACCCGAGATCCGTCGGTTTTGACACCGACATTGGTGCTTTCATTGAGAGTTCCTCTGTGTCGTCGCCGTCAGGCTTGATGGCTCCTACGATCATCGATAGTGATGCGGTCCAGGGTGAAACTTGTCTCCCCGGACAGATCTCTGTCTTCGCCGGCTTTGCACTGCGGGCCAATTCACTTGGCCATCAGGAGCAGATCAAAAGCTCTTCCCCTGGCTGTCAGGTCAGATTTGGAAGTTTAAACTACACGGCTGACATCCGCGGGGACTTGATCTTCGACGGATTCGAGCCACTGCCGAGCGCGCCGCACTACCACGACGAGCATGATCTAGCTCTGCTGCCTAACAGTGCCCTGAAGGCCGCACCCGCATCGGCTTCGACCCTTAATTCGGAGCTAACCGCGCCGATCGAGGATGGGTGGTTGGACGCCGCCTCGGGGGATGCGATCCTAACGGCGATCGAGCCGAACACCAGCCCCGCACTCCGCGAGACTCATGATTCCAAGGAGCCGGACTCCTCTCCGGACTCCGAACCATTCGCGCCTCTGCCGGTCGAATCCGATCGGGCGCCGATCATGGAGTTTACTGCCGCGGACATCTTTCAGCACTCGCCCTTTGGCGATATTATAAAATCACTAAAGTCTCTCTCTTTATCAGGAGAGCCCTAGCCGGACTACGGTCAGCGAGATTGGGATGCGGACGATGAAGAAATTCAAAGCCCACCCACCACCCACTTTGTAGCCACTGTTGACGATTTAACCGACATGCTCGACTTCGACTCCGAAGACATCGACGGTATGGACGCCGATGAAGGAGACGATGAAGAACCAGCGCCTATTGGGCCCTGGAACGCCACCTCGTCATATGACGTATACATGGTGGACGCACCAAAAGATGACGACGAGGAGCGGAAGGACGCACCGAAGGCTTGTTCCCTCGAAAAGCAGTCAAGGCGGCGACGCAAGCGCCGCCCCAAATCCCGCCTCGAAAGAAATAGCGATCACACAGACCCAGCGCTGGAGTAGGGTGAACCACTGCCGGACAACGGCAATCCGGATAATCAAACCGAACAAACAAATCCTATCAAGGATAATGGTCCAGACGACATAACGCCGGACAGACACCCAGAGCAGCAGACTGCCCGTAAAAGGCTTGTTGCCACCGCGAGGAGTCTGAAAAAGTAGAAGCAAAGGCTCAAGGCCGCGCAAGATACACTCCAAATCAGATGGAGTAAAATACTCAACACTGCAGCAAGGTACGGCGACAATCGCCCCTCCAAAAGCTACCCAAAGCGGAAGCTGCTACCCGAATTCGATGAGGAGGCCTCAGAACCCCCACAACCAATATCAAAGCAGCCACCTGGTCGGATAGACGACCCCTCTACCAACACAGAGCGGCATACAACGCCGCTCACAATACAATACGCGACCCATACGAGGTCTCGCACCCAAAGGACGGCGCAACAAGATCCATCTATGGACCACGCAAGCGCGCCCCAGCATACAATGCAACACAACAAACATCCGAACAACGCGGTACACCCAGCTACAGGGGTGCCGCACACCCCCTATGTTTCACCGATGAGGTGCTGGACCACGAATTTCCAGAGGGATTCAAGCCCGTAAACATAGAGGCATACGACGGAACAACAGACACTGGGGTCTGGATTGAGGACTACATCCTTCATATCCATATGGCTCGAGGAGATGATCTCCACGCCATCAAGTACCTACCCCTCAAGCTCAAAGGGCCAGCTCGTCATTGGCTCAAAGGCCTCCCCGAAAGCTCCATTGGAAGTTGGGAAGAGCTCGAAGACGCCTTTCAGGCAAATTTTCAAGGGACTTATGTCCGACCTCCGGATGCGGACGATTTGAGTCATATAACTCAACAGCCCGGAGAGTCAGCCCGAAAGCTTTGGGACAGGTTTCTTACTAAAAAGAACCAGATTGTCGACTGTCCGGACGCCGAAGCCTTGGCAGCTTTCAAGCATAGCGTCCGTGATGAATGGCTCGCTAGACACCTCGGCCAAAATAAGCCAAGAACGATGGCCGCATTAACAAACCTCATGACCCGCTTTTGCGCAGGTGAGGACAGCTAGCTAGCCAGATGCAGTACCAGCGACCCCAGTACATCTGAAGTTAGAGATGGAAACAAGAAATCACGGCACAACAGCAATAACAAACACCGGAATAAAGAAGACAACACGAAGGGCACGGCAATAAATGCCGGATTCAAAAGCTCTCGGCCAGGTCAAAAGCCACCCCCTAAAGGCACTAGGGATGAATTGTCCAGCCTCAACAAAATTCTGGACCAAGTATGTCAGATTCATAGTACCCCTGGTAAACCTGCTAATCATACCCACAGAGAATGTTGGGTCTTCAAGCAGTCCGGCAAGCTCAACGTCGTACACAAGGGGGAGGATACACCAAGTGAAGACGAGGACGAGCCCCCCAAGCAAGACACGGGGGAACAAAAGAAATTTCCACCAGAAGTCAAAACAGTAAATGTGTTACATGTAATCAAGGAAAAAAACAACACGGCACTCCCAGGAAAATATACCCAAGTGCCTGTCACCACGAAGTCCTGCCACTGGTCATCTCAACCGATCACTTTCGACCATCGCGATTACTCAGCAAGTATCTGACATGCAGGATGGGCTGCCCTGGTATTAGACCCAGTAATTGGCGGATATCACTTCACAAGAGTCTTGATGGACGGCGGCAGTAGCCTAAACCTAATATATCAGGATACAATCCGCGGGATGGGGTTAGACCCAACACAAATTCGCCATAGCAATACTACCTTTAAAGGAGTAACGCCAGGCCCAGGGGCTCGTTGTACGGGCTCCCTCCTACTACAAGTTATATTCGGCTCCCCTGATAACTTCCGTCGCGAGCATTTAACTTCCCACATCGCTTCGTTTCAAAGTGGCTATCAAGCACTGCTCGTACGCGAAGCTTTCGCTCGCTTTAATGCAATACCACACTACGCCTCCCTCACACTCAAGATGCCCGGTCCATGTGGCATCATCACAGTGCATGGAAATATCAAGCGATCTCTGTGCGCCGAAGAGAGTGAGGCTGCCTCGGCAGCCGCACACTAAAGGCGCCCGGACAAGCGAAAGCATCCAATAGGTCGTCAAGACCTCAGATACAACTAATCGAGTCCGGTGCCGCTACTTATACCAAATAAATGGTCACACCCCTATTTGTCAATACAAGGGGCTCAACACGTGCGGACGAGTGGCAATTTCTTATCATCTTGAATTATACATGGTTTCTTTAAAAACTATCTTTTTGCACGACAACTTTTTCACTTAACTTCCTCTCTTTTACAGACGATCATCGTGCTACACCCGTCCAGGATACGGCACAACGGAGACACAGGCGCAGACGTGCAACAGGGACCCGCTCCAAGGATTCTTTTTAGATTAAGACCCCGCGTAAACCTTTTTTACTGTCTCTTGTTGATACATATCCACCGTTGAGAAGGATGCTGACGTCTTGGCATGTGGCCACGCCAGAACAATGCACGTACCTGGACACAAGGGGCTTCTTACAAAGGCCATTATTTAGGCCTGGTTTATACCACAAAGACCAAATACCTTAGGGAGTGTTCGGCGTCGCGAGTTTGGCCCTATATGCATCTGCTCCGAATCATTGTCTTTGGTCAAATGTTGGGTTTGCCCGGCTCCTGTGTTTTGGTGCCTTACGTTCCGCTTTACCGGCTAAGGTAGCACCAGGAGAACTACTACGATTGTGCCCTGGTTCATCCAGACGAGCACCTCAGTAGAGAAAGCCGAAAACTGACTGTCATGATATATCGTGAGACTGGTCAACCACTCGATGACCTGTGGGAATGTTAGAATTCCTCCGCCTTAATGAAGGGCCGTTTTCTAGCCCGGCATGTACGCACCCCGGAATCGGGAGAGTGCGGAGCCACCAGGGGCTATCTAGTAGCCCCACTGTCAAACTCCTATGTCTAAGTGAAAGTGCTAAAGCATTATAGTCCGGTTGCCTCGCTCGCTCCGCTATCACCTCCTTAATAGGACCAAGACGTTGGGTTAAGTATGAACGCGTGTTTTTGCGAGCACCTCTGCATTATATGCGTGGGGGTTGAAGCCGACGACTGCAATCTTTTAGGTTATACACATGTATACATAAACGGCCGCCCAGGAGGCATCATATTACTTTCAGGCAAAAGTATAAAAATAGCCTTATAAAAATTTATAAAAGCATTTCGCTTACAATGAGATTACATATCACTCAAACATAATATTTTTTGAGCACTGGGTCTCTATCAAACGGGCACCCTCAAGAACTTCTTCAAAGTAGTGCTCAGCAGCCTTTCGACCTATAGCTGAATCCCGCGCTGCAACATTGGTAGCATCCATCTCCGCCCAGTATGCCTTAACACGGGAAAAGGCCATCTGTGCGCCCTCTATGCACGCCGACCTCTTCATCGCATTAATGCGCGGCACCACGTCAAGGAACTGCTGCACCAAGCTGAAATAGTTGTTCGGTTTTGACCTTTCCGGCCATAGCTGATCCACAACAGACCTCATGGAGAGTCCGGACAACCTATTTAGTTCGGCCCATTCGGCTAATTGGTCAGTCAATGAAAGTGGACGCTCGGGAGAATGGAATTATCTCCAAAACAGCTGGTCTACTTCACGGTCCGTCTGACCCTGGAAGTACTTGGCCGCATCGGCAGCGCTCGCCGCCAAATCCATATACACATCCTCCGAACTCCACAGCCGATCTAGAGGGGCATACCGTGGGTCTTCGAACTTCCTCCACAACATAAAGGATTTCCCAGCTACAATATCCCCGGCTTCCCGCAGCTCCTCCTTCTTTGCCCTCATAGCAGAGCAGAGGTCTTTTTTCGTCACAACAGCCTTCTCAAGGTCCGATGCCTTCGCTTGGTTTTCCTTTTCAAGAACCCGGCAACGGTAGGCGGTGGCTTTTAATTCTATGGCCATCTTGGCCATCTTGTCTCGGCTCTCGCCATGCACGCCCTTCTCGGCTTGCAACTCTGCGGCCGCCTTCAAAGCAGCCGCATTACCCAACCTCGCTTGTTCCTTGGCTCGGGCAAGTTCTGCCCGCAAGGCTTCAACAGTGGCAGCTCCATCTGCAGTCACAACATATTAAAGATGCTGGCACCATGCTGCTCTTCCTATTGTGGCGTTTACCAGATAATGACACTTACCCTGTGCCTCGTCAAGCCTTTTGTTAACAAGCTCGATGTCGGCGTCTGCCGCATCCAACTGCCATTCTAAATGGGCAAACTCGCTAGTCCGGCTAGCCACCGGAGCTTCCATCACCTGCACATAGAGGCAGTATGGTTATTACCTGGGAATATGATCCTTTGTTCGTCATCGTTTCCGACGACAACCAGAGTCTCAGGGGCTACTATCTACACAGGGCACACCTAGCATGTGCAGGACTATCATGCATTCTTTTACGTACCTCAAAGCCTGTCAGTAGACTCATAAAAGCTTCATGCAATCCACTTTCGGCGAACGATATTCTCTCCATCACCGTATTCATCAGCACACGGTGTTCATCTGAGATGGCCGCTCGCCCCACCAACTCCCTCAGAACATTCGATCGCACACTAGACGGTGCCGGACTCTTTTGTCTGCTCTCTTCGGGAGCCAGACACTGGGAGCTTCGGGGGTCAATGGGATTATCTTCCGGCCTCACCGGACTCGGAGAGGCCCTCCGCGACGACACTTCATGGTCGCCCGCTTCCGGAGCGGAGGAGTCTGGAGGAGGCATTTCGCTCTCCATCATCTCTGGAAGAAGATCCCCCGAAGACGAGCTCATTTGAGAGGGGCTAAGGCCTGAACTGCAAAAATATATGCGGTGGTTATTCTCTCAGAAGAAAAAGATGGCATATCAGTAGTATTAAAGTATTTCGGGTCACTTACGACTCGCGGGAGAATTGATCCCCCCGCGGACTTTGTGCGGCAACAGCGCCCCCCAAGGTAGGACCCTCTGTGGGAAACTTCTTCTCCCGTTTGGAAGCTTCGGCTTCCGAATCCCCGGGCACAGTCCTTTTCCTCTTCTGGTCGTCTTCCTTCATGGAGACGCTCGCTCCCTCGGTTAGAATGGGCAGCGTTGGGGGCCCGCGTCCACCCGTATTATCCTCCACTATATCTTCCTTCAAGGGCTCCGGGCAAGGTGCGGTCTGGAGCATCTTTTCCAATACCGGATTTTCCAAACCCTCGGGGAGGGGGGCCAAACACCGAATCAACTTCGCCTTTGTTAGCCAGTCCTGGTCAAAAAGCAAACTCTCAGAAATAACTTCGTAACAAGGGAAAGATAGTATGTTTGGCCGGAAGATGCCTTACCTGTTCGGCGGCGCGGTTACTACTCAGGCCCACATCCTCGGTGATTTCCGGACACTCCACCTGAGGTCCGAAGAATGACTTGTACATCTCCTCGTGCGTCAGGCCGAGAAAATTTTGAATGACACGCGGTCCCTCGGGATTGAACTTCCATAGGCGAAGAGGCCGGCGTTTGCAAGGCTGGACTTGACGAGCCAACATAACTTGTATTACCGCAACCAAACTGAAATCTCCATTAAAGAGATCTCGAATGCGGCTTTGTAGTATAGGCACGTCCTTGGCTGGACCCCAGCTCAGACCTCTGCTGATCCATGACATCAGTTGTGGTGGAGGGCCCGAGCGGAAAACAGGGGCGGCCGCCCACTTGGCACTTCTAGGAGCCATGATATAGAACCACTCCTGTTGCCACAATTCAGACACCTCTTGTTGGGGAACGTAGCAGAAATTCAAAATTTTCTACGCATCACCAAGATCAATCTATGGAGAGACTAGCAACGAGAAGAAGGAGAGTGCATCTACATACCCTTGTAGATCGCTAAGCGGAAGCGTTCAAGAGAACGGGGTTGATGGAGTCGTACTCGTCGTGATCCAAATCACCGATGATCAAGTGCCGAACGCACGGCACCTCCGCGTTCAACACACGTACAGCCCGGTGACGTCTCCCACGCCTTGATCCAGCAAGGAGAGAGGGAGAGGTTGAGGAAGACTCCATCCAGCAGCAGCACAACGGCGTGGTGGTGGTGGAGGAGCGTGGCAATCCTGCAGGGCTTCGCCAAACACCACGGGAGAGGAGAAGGACTTAGGAGAGAGGGAGGGGCTGCACCAAAGGCATAAGGGGTGTCTCAAGAGGCCCTCCTACCCTCACTATATATAGGGAGCCCAAGGGGGGGTGCGCCAGCCCTAGGAGATCCAATCTCCTAGGGGGCGGCGGCCAGGGGAGGTTTCCCTCCCCCCCAAGGCACCTAGGAGGTGCCTTCCCTCCTTGGGACTCTTCCTTAGGGTTCCCCCTTCACCCTAGGCGCATGGGGCCATAAGGGAAGTGGCGCCCCAGCCCACTTTGGGCTGGATCCCTTCCCACTTCAGCCCATGGGACCCTCCGGGATAGGTGGCCCCACCCGGTGGGCCCCCGGGACCCTTCCGGTGGTCCCGGTACAATACCGATGACCCCGAAACTTGTTCCGATGGCCGAAATAGGACTTCCTATATATAAATCTTTACCTCCGGACCATTCCGGAACTCCTCGTGACGTCCGAGATCCCATCTGGGACTCCGAACAACATTCGGTAACCACATACAAGCTTCCTTTATAACCCTAGCGTCATCGAACCTTAAGTGTGTAGACCCTACGGGTTCGGGAGACATGCAGGCATGACCGAGACGTTCTCCGGTCAATAACCAACAGCGGGATCTGGATACCCATGTTGGCTCCCACATGTTCCACGATGATCTCATCGGATGAACCACGATGTCAAGGACTTAATCAATCCCGTATACAATTCCCTTTGTCTAGCGGTATTGTACTTGCCTGAGATTCGATCGTCGGTATCCCTATACCTTGTTCAATCTCGTTACCGGCAAGTCTCTTTACTCGTTCCGTAACACATCATCCCGTGATCAACTCCTTGGTCACATTGCGCATATGATGATGTCCTACCGAGTGGGCCCAGAGATACCTCTCCGCTTACACGGAGTGACAAATCCCAGTCTCGATTCGTGCCAACCCAACAGACACTTTCGGAGATACCTGTAGTGCACCTTTATAGTCACCCAGTTACGTTGTGACGTTTGATACACCCAAAGCATTCCTACGGTATCCGGGAGTTGCAAAATCTCATGGTCTAAGGAAATGATACTTGACATTAGAAAAGCTTTAGCATACGAACTACACGATCTTTGTGCTAGGCTTAGGATTGGGTCTTGTCCATCACATCATTCTCCTAATGATGTGATCCCGTTATCAACGACATCCAATGTCCATGGTTAGGAAACCGTAACCATCTATTGATCAGCGAGCTAGTCAACTAGAGGCTTACTAGGGACATGGTGTTGTCTATGTATCCACACATGTATCTGAGTTTCCTATCAATACAATTATAGCATGGATAATAAACGATTATCATGAACAAGGAAATATATAACAATAATCAATTCATTATTGCCTCTAGGGCATATTTCCAACAGTCTCCCACTTGCACTAGAGTCAATAATCTAGTTCACATCGCCATGTGATTAACATTCACAGGTCACATCGCCATGTAACCAACATCCAAAGAGTTTACTAGAGTCAATAATCTAGTTCACATCACTATGTGATTAACACTCAATGAGTTCTGGGTTTGATCATGTTGCTTGTGAGAGAGGTTTTAGTCAACGGGTCTGAACCTTTCAGATCCGTGTGTGCTTTACAAATCTCTATGTCATCTCCTAGATGTAGCTACCACGTTCTATTTGGAGCTATTCCAAATAATTGTTCTACTTGGAGCTATTCTAAATTGTTGCTCCATTATACGTATCCGGTATCTCTACTCAGAGCTATCCGAATAGGTGTTAAGCTTGCATCGACGTAACCCTTTACGACGAACTCTTTTACCACCTCCATAATCGAGAAAATTCCTTAGTCCACTAGTTACTAAGGATAACTTTGACCGTTGTCCTGTGATCCATTCTTGGATCACTCTTGTACCCCTTGACTGACTCATGGCAAGGCACACTTCAGGTGCGGTACACAGCATAGCATACTGTAGAGCCTATGTCTTAAGCATAGGGGACGACCTTCGTCCTTTCTCTCTATTCTGCCGTGGTCGAGCTTTAAGTCTTAACTTCATACCTTACAACTTAGGCAAGAACTCCTTCTTTGACTGATCCATCTTGAACACCATCATGATCATATCAAGGTATGTGCTCATTTGAAAGTACCATTAAGCGTTTTGATCTATCCTTATAGATCTTGATGCTCAATGCTCAAGTAGCTTAATCCAGGTTTTCCATTGAAAAACACTTTCCAAATAACCCTATATGCTTTCCAGAAATTCTACGTCATTCTGATCAACAATATGTCAACAACATATACTCATCAAAAATTCTATAGTGCTCCCACTCACTTCTTTGGAAATACCAGTTTCTCATAAACTTTGTATACACCCAAAATCTTTGATCATCTCATCAAAGCATACATTCCAACTCCGAGATGCTTACTCCAGTCCTCAGAAGGATTGTTGGAGCTTTGCATACTTATTAGCATCTTTCAGGATTGACAAAACCTTCCGGTTGTATCACATACAACCTTTCCTCAAGAAAATCGTCGAGGAAACAATGTTTTGACATCCTATCTGCAAGATTTCATAAATAATGCAGTAATTGCTAATATAATTCCAACAGACTCTTAGCATCGCTACGAGTGAGAAAGTCTCACCGTAGTCAACTCCTTGAACTTGTCGGAAAACATCTTAACGACAAGTCGAGCTTTCTTAACGGTGATACTTACCATCATTGTCCGTCTTCCTTTTAAAATCCATATGTACCTAACAGCCTTACGACCATCAAGTAGTTCTTCCAAAGTCTACACTTTGTTTTCATATATAGATCCTCTCTCGGATTATATGGCCTCAAGCCATTTATCGGAATCCGGGCCCACCATCGCTTCTCCATAGCTCGTAGGTTCATTGTTGTCTAGCAACATGACTTCCAAGACAGGGTTACGTACCACTCTGAAGTAGTACGCATCCTTGTCATCCTACGATGTTTGGTAGTGACTTGATCTGAAGTCTCATGATCAATATCATAAGCTTCCACTTTAATTGGTGTAGGTGCCACAGGAACAA
Source organism: Triticum urartu (assembly GCF_003073215.2). Lineage (NCBI taxonomy): Eukaryota > Viridiplantae > Streptophyta > Magnoliopsida > Poales > Poaceae > Triticum > Triticum urartu. Next base: position 651,891,770 of record NC_053024.1, on the reverse strand, counting down.
CTCTTTGTGCCCTGCTATACACTAGTTGAAGTAACGGTTCAATAACCTCATCAAGTCTCCACCATCCTCCCACTTAATTCTTTCGAGAGAAACTTTTCCTCGAGAAAGGACCTGATTCTAGAAACAATCCCTTATTGCTTTCGAATCTGAGACAGGAAGTATACCCAACAGTTTTGGGTGTCCTATGAAGATGCATTTATCCGCTTTGGGTTCGAGCTTATCAGCCTGAAACTTTTTTACATAAGCGCCGCAGCCCCAAACTTTTAAGAAATGACAGCTTAGGTTTCTCTAAACCATAGTTCATATGGTGTCATCTCATCGGAATTACGTGGTGCCCTATTTAAAGTGAATGTGGTTGTCTCTAATGCCTAACCCATAAACTATTGTGGTAATTTGATAAGAGACATCATGGTATGCATCATATCCAATAGGGTGCAGTTATGATGTTCGGACACACCATCACACTATGGTGTTCCAGGCTGTATCAGTTGTGAAACAATTTCCACAATGTCTTAATTCTGTGCCAAACTCGTAATTCAGATATTCATCTCTATGATCATATCATAGATATTTTATCCTCTTGTCACAACGATCTTTCAACTTCACCCTGAAATTACTTGAACCTTTCAATAATTCAGACTCGTGATTCATCAAGTAAATATACTCAACATCTACTCAAATCATCTGTGAAGTAAGAACATAACGATATCCACTACATGCCTCAGCACTCATTGGACTGCACACATCAAAAATGTATTACTTCCAACAAGTTGCTTTCTTGTTCCATTTTACTGAAAACGAGGCTTTCAGTCATCTTGCCCATGTGGTATGATTTGCATGTCTCAAGTGATTCAAAATCAAGCGAGTACAAAACGGTCCATTTGCATGGAGTTTCTTCATGCATATATACCAATAGACATGGTTCGCATGTCCCAAACTTTTCAAAACGAGTGAGCCCAAAGATCCATCAACATGGAGCTTCTTCATGCGTTTTTATACCGATATGACTTACGTGGCAGTGCCACAAGTAGGTGGTACTATCATTACTATCTTTTGGCATGAACATGTGTATCACTACGATCGAGATTCAATAAACCATTCATTTTAGGTGTAAGACCATTGAAGGTATTATTCAAATAAACAGAGTAACCATTATTCTCCTTAAATGAATAACCGTATTGCGATAGACATAATCCAATCATGTCTATGCTCAACGCAAACACCAATCTCGATGGTAGAGGGAGCGTGCGATGCTTGATCATATCAACATTGAGAACACTTCCAACACATATCGTCAGCTCACCTTTAGCTAGTCTCCATTTATTCCGTAGCTTTTATTTCGAGTTACTAACACTTAGCAACCGAACCGGTATCTAATACCCTGGTGCTACTAGGAGTACTAGTAAAGTACACATTAACATAATGTATATCCAATATACTTCTATCGACCTTGCCAGCCTTCTAATCTACCAAGTATCTAGGGTAATTCTGCTCCAGTGGCTATTCCCCTTATTACAGAAGCACTTAGTCTCGGGTTTGGGTTCAACCTTGGGTTTCTTCACTAGAGCAGCAGCTGAATTGCCGTTTCATGAAGTATCCCTTTGTTCCCTTGCCCTTCTTGAAACTAGTGGTTTCACCAACCATCAACAATTGATGCTCCTTCTTGATTTCTACTTTCGCGGTGTCAAACATCGCAAATATCTCAAAGATCATCATACATGTCCCCGATATATTATAGTTCATCACGAAGCTCTAGCAGCTTGGTGGTAATGACTTCGGAGAAACATCACTATCTTATCTGGAAGATCAACTCCCACTTGATTCAAATGATTGTTGTACTCAGACAATCCGAGCACAAGCTCAACAATTGAGCTTTTCTCCTTAGTTTGCAGGCTAAGAAAATCGTCGGAGGTCTTATACCTCTTGACGTGGGCACGAGCCTGAAATCCCAATTTCAGCCCTCAAAACATCTCATATGTTTCGCGATGTTTCAAAAAACATCTTTGGTGCCTCAACTCTAAACTGTTTAACTGAACTATCACGTAGTTATCAAAATGTGTATGTCAGATGTTCGCAACATCCACAGACAACGTTCGAGGTTCAGCACACTGAGCGGTGCATTAAGGACATAAGCCTTCTAAGAAGCAATGAGGACAATCCTCAGTTTACGGACCTAGTCCGCATATTGCTACTATCACTTTCAACTAATTTTTCTCTAGGAACATATCTAAACAGTAGAACTGAAACGCGAGCTACGACATAATTTGCAAAATCCTTTTTGACTATGTTCAGGATAATTAAGTTCATCTTATGAACTCCCACTCAGATAGACATCCCTCTAGTCATCTAAGTGATTACATGATCCGAGTCAACTAGGCCGTGTCCGATCTGTGCGTGAGACGGACTAGTCATCATCGGTGAACATCTTCATGTTGATCGTATCTTCTATACGACTCATGCTCGACCTTTCGGTCTTCTGTGTTCCGAGGCCATGTTCTGTACATGCTAGGCTCGTCAAGTTAACCCTAAGTGTTTTTGCATGTGTAAAACTGTCTTACACTCGTTGTATGTGAACGTAAGGATCATCACACCCGATTAACACGTGGTGCTTAGAAACGACGAACTGTAGCAACGGTGCACAGTTAGGGGAGAACACTTCTTGAAATTTTAATGAGGGATCATCTTATTTACTACCGTCGTTCTAAGCAAATAAGATGTATAAACATGATAAACATCACATGTAATCAAATAATAGTGACATGATATGGCCAATATCATATAGCTCCTTTGATCTCCATCTTGGGGCTCCATGATCATCTTGTCACCGGCATGACACCATGATCTCCATCATCATGATCTCCATCATCGTGTCTTCTTGAAGTTGTCTCGTCATCGACATGCAAGTCGTGATTCCCTTGACAAGAACATGATCAATCTCATACATCACATATATCATTCATCACATCCTTTTGGCCATATCACATCACATAGCATACCCTGCAAAAACAAGTTAGACGTCCTCTAATTGTTGTTTGCATGTTTTACGTGGCTGCTATGGGTTTCTAGCAAGAACGTTTCTTACCTACGCAAAACCACAACGTGATATGCCAATTGCTATTTACCCTTCATAAGGACCCTTTTCATCGAATCCGATCCGACTAAAGTAGGAGAGACAGGCACCCGCTAGCCACCTTATGCATCTAGTGCATGTCAGTCGGTGGAACCAGTCTCACGTAAGAGTACGTGTAAGGTTGGTCCGGGCCGCTTCATCCCACAATGCCGCCGAATCAAGATAAGACTAGTAAACGGCAAGCATATTGAACAAAATCAACGCCCACAACTACTTTGTTGTTCTACTCGTGCATAGAATCTACGCATAGACCTAGCTCATGATGCCACTGTTGGGGAACGTAGCAGAAATTCAAAATTTCTACGTGTCACCAAGATCAATCTATGGAGAGACTAGCAACGAGAAGAAGGAGAGTGCATCTACATACCTTGTAGATCGCTAACGAAGCGTTCAAGTGAACGGGGTTGATGGAGTCGTACTCGTCGTGATCCAAATCACCGATGATCAAGTGCCGAACGCACGGCACCTCCGCGTTCAACACACGTACAGCCCGGTGACGTCTCCCACGCCTTGATCCAGCAAGGAGAGAGGGAGAGGTGAGGAAGACTCCATCCAGCAGCAGCACAATCGTGGTGGTGGTGGAGGAGCGTGGCAATCCTGCAGGGCTTCGCCAAGCACCACGGGAGAGGAGAAGGACTTAGGAGAGAGGGAGGGGCTTGCACCAAAGGCATAAGGGGTGTCTCAAGAGGCCCTCCTACCCTCACTATATATAGGGAGCCCAAGGGGGGGTGCGCCAGCCCTAGGAGATCCAATCTCCTAGGGGGCGGCGGCCAGGGGAGGTTTCCCTCCCCCCCAAGGCACCTAGGAGGTGCCTTCCCTCCTTGGGACTCTTCCTTAGGGTTCCCCTTTCACCCTAGGCGCATGGGCCCTAGGGGAAGTGGCGCCCCAGCCCACTTTGGGCTGGATCCCTTCTCACTTCAGCCCATGGGACCCTCCGGGATAGGTGGCCCCCACCCGGTGGGCCCCGGGACCCTTCCGGTGGTCCCGGTACAATACCGATGACCCTGAAACTTGTCCCGATGGCCGAAATAGGACTTCCTATATATAAATCTTTACCTCGGACCATCCGGAACTCCTCATGACGTCCGAGATCTCATCCGGGACTCGAACAACATTCGGTAACCACATACAACTTCTTTATAACCTAGCGTCATCGAACCTTAAGTGTGTAGACCCTACGGGTTCGGGAGACATGCAGACATGACCGAGACGTTCTCCGTCAATAACCAACAGCGGGATCTGGATACCATGTTGGCTCCCACATGTTCCACGATGATCTCATCGGATGAACCACGATGTCAAGGACTTAATCAATCCCGTATACAATTCCCTTTGTCTAGCGGTATTGTACTTGCCCGAGATTCGATCGTCGGTATCCCTATACCTTGTTCAATCTCGTTACCGGCAAGTCTCTTTACTTCGTTCCGTAACACATCATCCCGTGATCAACTCCTTGGTCACATGCGCATATGATGATGTCCTACCGAGTGGGCCCAGAGATACCTCTCCGCTTACACGGAGTGACAAATCCCAGTCTCGATTCGTGCCACCACAGACACTTTCGGAGATACCCGTAGTGCACCTTTATAGTCACCCAGTTACGTTGTGACGTTTGATACACCCAAAGCATTCCTACGGTATCCGAGTTGCAAAATCTCATGGTCTAAGGAAATGATACTTGACATTAGAAAAGCTTTAGCATACGAACTACACGATCTTTGTGCTAGGCTTAGGATTGGGTCTTGTCCATCACATCATTCTCCTAATGATGTGATCCCGTTATCAACGACATCCAATGTCCATGGTTAGGAAACCGTAACCATCTATTGATCAACGAGCTAGTCAACTAGAGGCTTACTAGGGACATGGTGTTGTCTATGTATCCACACATGTATCTGAGTTTCATATCAATACAATTATAGCATGGATAATAAACGATTATCATGAACAAGGAAATATATAATAATAATCAATTTATTATTACCTCTAGGGCATATTTCCAACACCTCTGGGATGGAACCTTTGGGCCACGGAGCTCCCGTCATCTTGCGTATTGAGGCACCTCCACACGCTGCATGTTGCCCCTCGATCATCTTCGGCTTTACTTCAAAGGTCTTGAGCCATAGGCCAAAGTGAGGGGTAACCCGGAGGAAGGCCTCGCACACAACAATAAATGTCGTGACATGAAGAAAGGAGTCCGGAGCTAGATCATGGAAGTCTAGCCCATAATAAAACATCAAACCCCTGATGAAAGGATCCAGAGCAAGGCCTAGACCTCGGAGGAAGCGGGAGACGAACACGACGTTCTCGTTGGGTTCAGGGGTGGGGACGGCCTGCCCTCGGGGAGGCAGCCGATGCAAAATCTCGGCGGTCAGATATCTGGCCTCCCTCAACTTTTTGATGTCTTCTTCCGTGACAAAGGAAGGCATCCATCGGCCTTGAAGGCTAGATCCGGACATGACTGAAGGTTCGGAGCACCTGACCTGAACTTCGGGCGTTTGAGCTTGAGGTGGGGGAAGGATTCGATTGAGCACAGGAGGGAAAAATAAAAGCCTTGTCCCCTTTATAAAGGGGGTGAATATCAAGCGTCCTCTCCGTGTCCGTTTGGACTTGCCTATAATCCAGGAGTCCTAGAAGCGGTTGGGTTACCCATGCCCGTATTGATGAGAATCCCGGAATAAGGGGACACGATCTCTGCTTTAACAAGATGTGCCAAGGAAACCGCCTTGCATAACGCACTGAGGTGGGATAATAAAACGACTCGGATAAAGGCTTGGCCGTGGTGTGTCACACTACGGAATACGTCAGCAGATTAGATTTGTGTAAATGTTATTCTCTCTATGGCAATATGTGGAAACTTATTTTGCAGAGCCGGACACTATCTTTGTGTTCAAAATATTCTATGAAGTACTTGGAGGAGGAACCCGCCTTGCAATGCCGAAGACAATCTGCGCGCCGGACTCATCGTCATTGAAGCCTGGTTCAGGGGCTACTGAGGGAGTCCTGGATTAGGGGGTGTCCGGATGGCCGGACTATACCTTCAGCCGGACTCCTGGACTATGAAGATACAAGATTGAAGACTTCGTCCCGTGTCCGGAAGGGACTTTCCTTGGCGTGGAAGGCAAGCTTGGCGATACGGATATGCAGATCTCCTACCATTGTAACCGACTTTGTGTAACCCTAACCCTCTCCGGTGTCTATATAAACCGGAGGGTTTTAGTCCGTAGGACAACATACACAACAACAATCATACCATAGGCTAGCTTCTAGGGTTTAGCCTCTCCGATCTCGTGGTAGATCTACTCTTGTACTACCCATATCATCAATATTAATCAAGCAGGACGTAGGGTTTTACCTCCATAGGGAGGGCCCGAACCTGGGTAAAACTTTGTGTCCCTTGCCTCCTGTTACCATCCGGCCTAGACGCACAGTTCGGGACCCCCTACCCGAGATCCGCCGGTTTTGACACCGACACGCATCTTTACTACTAACATCTTTCAACTTAGTTTTCTCTAGGAACATATATAAAACATAGGGAAGCAACAACGCGAGCTATTGATCTATAGATATGCTAATACTACCAGGACTAAGTTCATGATAAATTAAAGTCCAATTAATCATATTACTTAAGAACTCCCACTTAGATAGATATCCCTCTAATCCTCTAAGTGATCACGTGATCCAAATCAACTAAACCATGTCCGATCATCACGTGAGATGGAGTAGTTTCAATGGTGAACATCACTATGTTGATCATATCTACTATATGATTCACGCTCGACCTTTCGGTCTCCGTGTTCCAGGCCATATCTGTTATATGCTAGGCTCGTCAAGTTTAACCTGAGTATTCCGCGTGTGCAACTGTTTTGCGCCCGTTGTATTTGAACGTAGAGCCTATCACACCCGATCATCACGTGGTGTCTCAGCACGAAGAACTTTTGCAACGGTGCATACTCAGGGAGAACACTTGTACCTTGATAATTAGTGAGAGATAATCTTATAAAGCTACCATCGAACTAAGAAAAATAAGATGTATAAAAGATAAACATCACATGCAATCAGAATATGTGACATGATATGACCATCATCATCTTGTGTTTTTGATCTCCATCTCCAAAGCATCGTCATGATCTCCATCGTCACCGGCATGACACCATGATCTCCATCATCTTGATCTATATCAATGTGTCGTCACATGGTTGTCTCGCCAACAATTGCTCTTGCAACTATTCCTATCGCATAGCGATAAAGTAAAGCAATTATTTGGCGCTTGCATCTTATGCAATAGAGAGATAACCATAAGGCTTTTGCCAGTTGCCGATAACTTCAACAAAACATGATCATCTCATACAACAACTTATATCTCATCACGTCTTGACCATATCACATCACAACATGCCCTGCAAAAACAAGTTAGACGTCCTCTACTTTGTTGTTGCAAGTTTTACGTGGCTGCTACGGGTTGAGCAAGAACCGTTCTTACTTACGCATCAAAACCACAACGATAGTTTGTCAAGTTGGTGTTGTTTTAACCTTCGCAAGGACCGGGCATAGCCACACTCGGTTCAACTAAAGTTGGAGAAACTGACACCCGTCAGCCACCTATGTGCAAAGCACGTCGGTAGAACCAGTCTCGCGTAAGCGTATGCGTAATGTCGGTCCGGGCCACTTCATCCAACAATACCGCCGAACCAAAGTATGACATGCTGGTAAGCAGTATGACTTATATCGCCCACAACTCACTTGTGTTCTACTCGTGCACAACATCAACGCATAAAACCTAGGCTCTAATGCCGCTGTTGGGGAACGTAGTAATTTCAAAAATTTCCTACGCACACGCAAGATCATGGTGATGCATATCAACGAGAGGGGAGAGTGTTGTCCACATACCCTCATAGACCGAAAGCGAAAGCGTTATGACAACGCGGTTGATTTAGTCGTACGTCTTCGCGACCCGACCGATCAAGCACCGAAACTACGGCACCTCCGAGTTCTAGCACACGTTCAGCTCGATGACGATCCCCGGATCTAATCCAGCAAAGTGTCGGGGAAGAGTTCTGTCAGCACGACGGCGTGGTGACGATCTTGATGTTCTACCATCGCAGGGCTTCGCCTAAGCACCGCTACAATATTATCGAGGATTATGGTGGAGGGGGGCACCGCACACGGCTAAGAGAACAATCACGAAGATCAACTTGTGTCTCTATGGGGTGCCCCCTGCCCCCGTATATAAAGGAGTGGAGGAGGGGAGGGCCGGCCCTCTCTATGGCGCGCCCTAGGGGAGTCCTACTCCCACCGGGAGTAGGATTTCCCCTTTCCTAGTCCAACTAGGAGTCCTTCCAAGTAGTAGGAGTAGGAGACAAGGAAGGGGTAGAGGGAAGAGAAGGAAGGAGGGGGCACCGCCCCTCCCCATAGTCCAATTCAGACTAGTCAATGGGGGGGCGCGCGACCTGCCTCTCCCTCTCCCCTAGAGCCCAATAAGGCCCATATACTTCTTCTCCCGTATTCCCATAACTCCCCGATACTCCGAAAAATACCCGAACCACTCGGAACCTTTCCGATGTCCGAATATAGTCGTCCAATATATCGATCTTTACGTCTCGACCATTTCGAGACTCCTTGTCATGTCCCCGATCTCATCCGGAACTCCGAACTCCTTCGGTACATCAAAACTCATAAACTCATAATATAATTGTCATCGAAACCTTAAGCGTGCGGACCCTACGGGTTCGAGAACAATGTAGACATGACCGAGACACGTCTCCGGTCAATAACCAATAGCGGAACCTGAATGCCCATATTGGCTCCTACATATTCTATGAAGATCTTTATCGGTCAGACCGCATAACAACATACGTTGTTCCTTTTGTCATCGGTATGTTACTTGCCCGAGATTCGATCGTCGGTATCTTAATACCTAGTTCAATCTCGTTACCGGCAAGTCTATTTACTCGTTCCGTAATACATCATCTCGCAACTAACTCAATAGTTGCAATGCTTGCAAGGCTTAAGTGATGTGCATTACCGAGAGGGCCCAGAGATACCTCTCCGATAATCGGAGTGACAAATCCTAATCTCGAAATACGCCAACCCAACATGTACCTTTGGAGACACCTGTAGAGCTCCTTTATAATCACCCAGTTACGTTGTGACGTTTGGCAGCACACAAAGTGTTCCTCTGGCAAACGGGAGTTGCATAATCTCATAGTCATAGGAACATGTATAAGTCATGAAGAAAGCAATAGCAACATACTAAACGATCAAGTGCTAAGCTAACAGAATGGGTCAAGTCAATCACATCATTCTCCTAATGATGTGATCCCGTTAATCAAATGACAACTCTTTGTCTATGGCTAGGAAACACAACCATCTTTGATCAACGAGCTACTCAAGTAGAGGCATACTAGTGACACTCTGTTTGTCTATGTATTCGCACATGTATTATGTTTCCGGTTAATACAATTCTAGCATGAATAATAAACATTTATCATGAAATAAGGAAATAAATAATAACTTTATTATTGCCTCTATGGCATATTTCCTTCAGTTTCATGCTATGGTTAGGTTTACCTTAATAATAACTTTATTATTGCCTCTATAGTCAATCTTTTGCTTCAGTTCGACGATGCGCTGAGCGAGAGCTAGCTCTGAAGCAATGGCGCCATGGAAGGCGACACTGAGGCCAATGGGTAGTTGCAGATCTTCGAAGCTGATGTTGGGCGTGTCAAACCACTCATCAATGAAGTTGTGGATGATTGTCACGTCAAAGAGAGGCAGATCATTGAAGATTTTTGCTTCTTCTTTGCTCTTGATGAGTTGCTCAAGAGCGTCATCTGCAAGATCTTCATCACTGGACAGATCAATGGCATCATTGCGCAGAATGGCAGCAGCTGTCAGCTCTTGGCTAGTGTGTGGCAGAGGCATCTTGACCTTCTGGGGCTTGGAGATGCGTGACAAATCTTCAGACTGCACACTGTCTTCAGGAGGTGCAGTTGCCAATGGCTTCGCTCGTGAGATTTTTGGTGCAGAGGCAGGCTTTGAAGCTTTAGGCTGCTTCAACTTCTTTGGCTTCGACACTGCAGGCGCTTCATCTGATTCAGCGTCATCTGCAGGCTAATTCACGGCTGTCCCTTGAACCACGATGTGAGTGATGAGACCTTCCAAGTTGTAGAAGGGCCCAAGAAGATTGGGTTCAGCTTCACGAGTTCCATTGGCACGGCGAGCAGAGGGACCAGGGTTGAAGTCTAGTCCTAAAGACTTCTTGTTTTGCTTCACTGAGTTCTGGGCAAACTGGAAGTTGCGCTTAAACAGATTGTCGTCACGACACCATAGCAGCGACGATGGGTCAGCATCCGCAGGCTGTGGTCCACGGACCATGTAGGGATAGAAGCCTTGTTTAATGGCTTCATCTCTGGTCCTGGGTTGAAGATTTTTGTAGAGGATGTCTCCCCATGGTCGCTTGATTGCGTTCTTTTTAGCATATTCCTTTGTCACAAATCTGTACTTGAACCATTGTTCTGCCCAATAGCGTCGAATCCATTGGATTCGTGTCTTGCGTTGATTGTAATCCTCTTCAGGATCTGTCTTGTACAGCTCTGAGAGGTCATCGGGCAGATCTCTTGATGTTTCTCCTCGACGCTTTCTGCCACCCTTCCTTGCTGATTTCTCTGAAGCCATGAACTTTAAACTGAAAGGCTTCAATACGTTCAAAGGCTTCAAAGGTTTTCGCTTGCTGGACAAACAGGAACTGGCTTCGGGAGAATTTATGTGATGTTGTAAGTATTCTGCAAATGAATGCAGACTATGAGAACCAAGGGATTCTCCCACGGACATGTACCTGTGACAGCATTAAGGTGCGAGGGAAGGGGAAGAGGTCATGTGCATTCTCAGAAGATTTTGAAGATAAATCAGTTTAGAAGACATTGACCTCATTGTGCGAAGACATTCACTCATAGATAAGGAGTTGGTTCTAGATTTGTACGAATCCATGGATCAGTACAAGTGAGGAATCTAACTACTTTGTGAAATACAAGTGAATATACTAGGCATATTATGAGATGCAGTATGTAAGAGATCCAACTTGTGTGAACAGAAACTGCTTGTGGTAGAAAGTGACGAAGCTATAGGATCAAGGGGGCTGTAAAAAGGAAGTTTTATTTACCACATGAAGAACTGCTAGACGGAGTGGAAGAGGAGGCCGAGCAGTTCGATCGTCCGTGCCCTAACTTGGCGACGGAGGACACCTATGGCGACGGCGGAGAAGACGAAGTCTGCGGTCGGCGTGAAGACGGCGTCGGAGAGGTTGCAGCAGCGAAGCGCTTCGTCGCCGGCGTCGTCGAGAGTTAGCGGTGGTGCTAGGGTTTGTGCGAGTGTGGAAGAAGAGATAATGCCTGCGGTGAGGCGTGTATTTATAGGGACAGGGGCGGCTCAGTGTTATTACACAGGTGCCCCTGGCGATTCACATCTGAGGAACACGTGGCCATCATGCAGCATGTTGGAGGTTGTTCCACGTCCCACGCACGCCTGGATTGTCGGGTGGTCGTTCCCACTTCTCCAGGTTTCAGGTGAAGGAATGAGCATTGAAAATGGACTTAATGTTTGTCTCTGTATCTTCTGCTGACAAGGACGCAGAGAAGACATTCGACAGTTTCAATAGAATGCATATGACTTGGAGAGATGGAGTTTGAGATAGAGAGCATAGAGAGGTTAGGGTCCGATCACATTCACTTAGTTCAAAAGACTCAACATGAAGACATAGCTATAAGTGAATGCTGTAGAGGACAGAACACTAGTATATATATATTCAACATAGAGAAGATAATCATGAAGACATGTTGAAATTTAAGCCAAAACAAATGTGAAGACATAGCAAATGTAATGCCATGAGTGAAACACTTCGAACAGAACCTTTGGTGGTGGCATTACCCGCCGTATAGGAAGTATTAGACCCAGACACGGCGCACAATTATCGTGGCGTTCCGAAGTCAAATTCCACATTAATGTATTCACACTTAGAATGTATGTCTTCATTGATTGAAGATATACTTTACTTCGTGTGTTGCACATCTAAGTCATCAATATGCATAAGTGTTAGGATGTGTGCCTGATCATAGGACATTTGAGGATTCCAGGATATTTAGCTCACACCGTAACTTGCAAAATCTCTTCTCATCCAAGGGCTTGGTGAAGATATCTGCCAATTGCTCTTCAGTGTTGACGTGTATGATATCAATATCTTCCTTCACAACATGATCTCTGAGAAAGTGATGACGAATTTCAATGTGCTTTGTATTCGAGTGATGAACTGGGTTATTGGCAATCTTGATGGCGCTTTCGTTGTCGCAGTAGAGTGGCACTTGCTTCAGATGAATGCCATAGTCCTTGAGTGTTTGCTTCATCCACAGAAGCTGAGCGCAGCAAGATCCAGCAGCAATGTATACAGATTCAGCAGTGGAGAGAGATACACAGTTCTGCTTCTTTGAAGACCAACATACAAGTGATCGTCCCAAAAAGTGACATGTGCCTGATGTAGACTTGCGATCCACTTTGTCACCAGCATAATCTGCATCCGAGAATCCAACCAGATCAAACTCTGAACCCTTTGGATACCATAATCCTAGAGTTGGGGTGTGAGCCAAATATCGAAGAATTCGCTTCATAGCTAAGTGATGCGACTCCTTTGGTGCCGCTTGGAATCGAGCACACATGCAAACACTAAGCATAATATCTGGCCTGGATGCACATAGATAAAGTAAAGAACCAATCATAGAGCGGTATACCTTTTGATCGAACTCTTTACCATTGTCATCGGGACCCAGATGATATTTGGCTGGCATTGGCGTCGTGAAGCCTTTGCAGTCTTGCATACCGAACTTCTTCAGGCAATCTTTGAGATACTTCTCTTGAGATATGAAGATGTCGTTGCTTTGCTGTCGTATTTGAAGATCGAGAAAGAACTTCAGGTCTCCCATCATGGACATCTGATATTGCTCTTGCATCATATATCCAAACTCTTCACTATACTTCTGATTGGTGCAGCCGAAGATGATGTCATCCACATATATTTGGCACACAAACAGTTCACCATCATATGTCTTCATGAAGAGAGTGGGGTCGAGGGAACCAGGTATGAAGCCTTTGCTCTTCAGGAAGTATTTGAGTGTGTCATACCAAGCCCGAGGGGCTTGTTTGAGGCCATACAGCGCCTTGTTGAGCTTGTATACCATGTCAGGATGTTTTGGATCTTCAAAGCCAGGCGGTTGTGCAACATACACTTCTTCTTCAATCTTGCCATTGAGAAAGGCGCTCTTCACATCCATTTGATATAGAAGTATGTTATGGTGATTTGCATAGGCTAGCAGTATGTGTATGGCTTCCAGTCTAGCCACAGGAGCAAATGTTTCATCGAAGTCAATGCCTTCCACTTGAGTATATCCTTGAGCAACGAGACGAGCTTTGTTTCTGACAACTTGACCATGCTCATCTTGCTTGTTGCGGTATATCCATTTGGTGCCTATTATGTTGTGCTTCCGAGGATCAGGACGCTTAACCAGTTCCCATACATTATTCAGCTGAAACTGTTGAAGCTCTTCTTGCATAGCTTGAATCCATTCAGGTTCCATGAAGGCTTCTTCAACTTTCTTGGGTTCTGTTATTGAGACGAATGCGAAGTGCCCACAGAAATTTGCTAGCTGAGTTGCCCTTGAACGAGTGAGCGGACCAGGGGCATTGATGCTATCAATTATTCTCTCAATTTGCACTTCATTTGCAACACGAGGATGTATAGGGCGAAGGTTTTGCTCTTGCTGATCATTGTCATTGTTAGTGGGATTGTCTTCAGGCTGAGCATTGTCTTCAGGTTGATCAGGTGCGGAGATGATAAGTTCCTCTTCAGGTTGAGCTTCAGAGGGTATGATTTCTCCAGTTCCCATAAGCTTGATTGATTCGCTAGATGGAACTTCATCTAGCACATTTGGGAGGTGCTCTCTTTGTGAACCGTTAGTCTCATCAAACCGCACATCCACTGTTTCAACCACTTTATAATGAAAGAGATTGAAGACTCTATAGGAGTGCGAATCCTTTCCATATCCAAGCATAAAACCCTCATGTGCTTTTGGTGCAAATTTTGAAGTGTGATGTGGATCCTTGATCCAGCACCTGGCGCCAAATACTCTGAAGTAACTGACATTTGGCTTCTTGCCAGTAAGGAGCTCATAAGATGTCTTGTTTAGAAGCTTGTGAAGATAAACACGATTGATTGTATGGCATGCAGTATCAATGGCTTCAGGCCAGAATTTTCTTGGAGTCTTGTATTCATCAAGCATCGTTCGGGCCATCTCAATGAGTGTCCTGTTCTTGCGTTCGACGACACCATTCTGCTGTGGCGTGTACGGAGCTGAGAATTCATGTGTGATGCCCAAAGTATCAAGATATGTATCAAGGCCAGTGTTCTTGAATTCAGTGCCATTGTCACTTCTGATGTGTTTTATCTTGGCGCCATAGTTGTTCATTGCTCAATTGGCGAAGCGTCTGAAGACATCCTGCACTTTAGTCTTGTAGAGGATTATGTGCACCCAAGTATATCTAGAATAATCATCAACAATGACAAAGCCATAGAGACAAGCAGTAGTAGTAAGAGTTGAGTAATGAGTGGGACCGAAAAGATCCATGTGGATCAGTTCGAAGGGTCGAGTGGTTGTCATGATTGTCTTCGAGGGATGTTTGGCCCTCGTCATCTTTCCTACTTCACAGGCACCGCATAAGTGATCTTTTTTGAACTTGACGCCCTCGATGCCTATGACATGCTTCTTCTTTGCAAGGGTGTGAAGGTTCCTCATGCCAGCATGCCCTAGCCTCCGATGCCAGAGCCAGCATTCTGAAGCTTTTGCTAGAAGACATACGGCAAGCTATGGTCCTGCTAAGAAATCTACCACGTACAAATCATCTTTCCGATACCCTTCAAACACTAGAGACTTGTCAGATTCCATTAGAACAAGGCAGCGATATTTTCCAAACATTATGATCATGTTCAAATCGCAAAGCATTGAGACAGACATTAAGTTGAAGCCAAGGGATTCAACAAGCATGACTTTATCCATGTGTTGATCCTTTGAGATTGCAACTCTACCTAGACTCAATACCTTACTTTTACCAGTGTCAGCAAATGTGATGTGACTCTTGTCGGATGGACATAAGGTTGAGTCCATAAGAAGGCTTCTTTTGCCAGTCATGTGATTGGTACACCTGATGGGTATCGTAGTAATTTCAAAAAAATTCCTACGCACACGCAAGATCATGGTGATGCGTAGCAACGAGAGGGGGAGAGTGTGATCTACGTACCCTTGTAGATCGACAACGGAAGCGTTAAACTGGTTGATGTAGTCGTACGTCTTCATGGCCCGACCGATCAAGCACCGAAACTACGACACCTCCGAGTTCTAGCACACGTTCAGCTTGATGACGATCCCCGGACTCCGATCCAGCAAAGTGTCGGGGAAGAGTTCCGTCAGCACGACGGCGTGGTGACGATCTTGATGTACTAGTGTCGCAGGGCTTCGCCTAAGCACCGCTACAATATTATCGAGGACTATGGTGGAAGGGGGCACCGCACACGGCTAAGAATATGATCACGTGGATCAACTTGTGTGTCTAGGGGTGCCCCTTGCCTCCGTATATAAAGGATCCAAGGGGGGGTGCGGCCGGCCCTAGTAGGAGGCGTGCAGGAGGAGTCCTACTCCTACCGGGAGTAGGACTCCCCTCCCTTTCCTTGTCCAAGTAGGAGAGGGGGAAGGAGAGAAGGAAAAGGGGGGTGCCGCCCCTCCCTCCTTGTCCAATTCGGACTAGGGAGAGAGGCGGCGCGCGGCCTGCCCTGGCAGCCCCTCCTCTTCTCCACTTTAGGCCCATGAGGCCCATTAACCCCCCCGGGGGTTCCGGTAACCCCCCGATGCTCCGGTTTTATCCGAAACTTCCCCGGAACACTTCCGGTGTCCGAATATAGCCGTCCAATATATCAATCTTTATGTCTCGACCATTTCGAGACTCCTCGTCATGTCCATGATCACATCCGGGACTCTGAACTAACTTCGGTACATCAAAACTCATAAACTCATAATATAACTGTCATCGAAACCTTAAGCGTGCGGATCCTACGGGTTCGAGAACAATGTAGACATGACCGAGACACATCTCCGGTCAATAACCAATAGCGGAACCTGGATGCTCATATTGGCTCCTACATATTCTACGAAGATCTTTTATCGGTCAGACCGCATAACAACATACGTTGTTCCCTTTGTCATCGGTATGTTACTTGCCCGAGATTCGATCGTCGGTATCCCATACATAGTTCAATATCGTTACCGGCAAGTCTCTTTACTCGTTCCGTAATACATCATCTTACAACTAACTCATTAGTTGCAATGCTTGCAAGGCTTATGTGATGTGTATTACCGAGAGGGCCCAGAGATACCTCTCCGACAATCGGAGTGACAAATCCTAATCTCGAAATACGCCAACCCAACATGTACCTTTGGAGACACCTGTAGAGCACCTTTATAATCACCCATTTACGTTGTGACATTTGGTAGCACACAAAGTGTTCCTCCGGCAAACAGGAGTTGCATAATCTCATAGTCATAGGAACTTGTATAAGTCATGAAGAAAGCAATAGCAACATACTAAACGATCGGGGGCTAAGCTAATGGAATGGGTCATGTCAATCAGATCATTCACCTAATGATGTGATCCCGTTAATCAAATAACAACTCTTTGTTTATGGTTAGGAAACATAACCATCTTTGATTAACGAGCTAGTCAAGTAGAGGCATACTAGTGACACTCTGTTTGTCTATGTATTCACACATGTATTATGTTTCCGGTTAATACAATTCTAGCATGAATAATAAACATTTAGCATGATATAAGGAAATAAATAATAACTTTATTATTGCCTCTAGGGCATATTTCCTTCAGTCTCCCACTTGCACTAGAGTCAATAATCTAGATTACACAGTAATGATTCTAACACCCATGGAGCCTTGGTGCTGATCATGTTTTGCTCGTGGAAGAGGCTTAGTCAATGGGTCTGCAACATTCAGATCCGTATGTATCTTGCAAATCTCTATGTCTCCCACCTGGACTAGATCCTGGATGGAATTGAAGCGTCTTTTGATGTGCTTGGTTCTCTTGTGAAATCTGGATTCCTTTGCCAAGGCAATTGCACCAGTATTGTCACAAAAGATTTTCATTGGACCCGATGCACTAGGTATGACACCTAGATCGGATATGAACTCCTTCATCCAGACTCCTTCATTTGCTGCTTCTAAAGCAGCTATGTACTCCGCTTCACATGTAGATCCCGCTACAACGCTTTGTTTAGAACTGCACCAACTAACAGCTCCACCGTTTAATGTAAACACGTATCCGGTTTGCGATTTAGAATCGTCCGGATCAGTGTCAAAGCTTGCATCAACGTAACCTTTTACGATGAGCTCTTTGTCACCTCCATATATGAGAAACATATCCTTAGTCCTTTTCAGGTATTTCAGGATGTTCTTGACCGTTGTCCAGTGATCCACTCCTGGATCACTTTGGTACCTCCCTGCTAGACTTATAGCAAGGCACACATCAGGTCTGGTACACAGCATTGCATACATGATAGAGCCTATGGCTGAAGCATAGGGAACATCTTTCATTTTCTCTCTATCTTCTGCAGTGGTCGGGCATTGAGTCTTACTCAACTTCACACCTTGTAACATAGGCAAGAACCCTTTCTTTGCTTGATCCATTTTGAAGCCTATCCCCCTAACTGCACTGTAGGGTACGACACCAGCGTCTTCAGAATGGATTATTGATAGTGGGTGTTGAAGGAAATATGCCCTAGAGGCAATAATAAATTTATTATTTATTTCCTTATATCATGATAAATGTTTATTATTCATGCGAGAATTGTATTAACCGGAAACATAATACATGTGTGAATACATAGACAAACAGAGTATCACTAGTATGCCTCTACTTGACTAGCTCGTTAATCAAAGATGGTTATGTTTCCTAACCATAAACAAAGAGTTGTTATTTGATTAACGGGATCACATCATTAGGTGAATGATGTGATTGACATGACCCATTCCATTAGCTTAGCACCCGATCCTTTAGTATGTTGCTATTGCTTTCTTCATGACTTATACATGTTCCTATGACTATGAGATTATGCAACTCCCGTTTGCCGGAGGAACACTTTGTGTGCTACCAAACATCACAACGTAAATGGGTGATTATAAAGGTGCTCTACAGGTGTCTCCAAAGGTACATGTTGGGTTGGCGTATTTCGAGATTAGGATTTGTCACTCCGATTGTCGGAGAGGTATCTCTGGGCCCTCTCGGTAATACACATCACATAAGCCTTGCAAGCATTGCAACTAATGAGTTAGTTGTAAGATGATGTATTATGGAACGAGTAAAGAGACTTGCCGGTAACGAGATTGAACTATGTATGGGATACCGACGATCGAATCTCGGGCAAGTAACATACCGATGACAAAGGGAACAACGTATGTTGTTATGCGGTCTGACCGATAAAAGATCTTCGTAGAATATGTAGGAGCCAATATGAGCATCCAGGTTCCGCTATTGGTTATTGACCGGAGACGTGTCTCGGTCATGTCTACATTGTTCTCGAACCCGTAGGGTCCGCACGCTTAAGGTTTCGATGACAGTTATATTATGAGTTTATGAGTTTTGATGTACCGAAGTTAGTTCGGAGTCCCGGATGTGATCACGGACATGACGAGGAGTCTCAAAATGGTCGAGACATAAAGATTGATATATTGGACGGCTATATTCGGACACCGGAAGTGTTTTGGGGAAGTTTCGGATAAAACTGGAGCACCGGGGGGTTACCGGAACCCCCCGGGGGGTTAATGGGCCTCATGGGCCTAAAGTGGAGAAGAGGAGGGGCTGCCAGGGCAGGCCGCGCGCCCCCTCTCCCCCTAGTCTGAATTGGACAAGGAGGGAGGGGCGGCGCCCCCCTTTTCCTTCTCTCCTTCCCCCTCTCCTACTTGGACAAGGAAAGGGAGGGGAGTCCTACTCCCGGTAGGAGTAGGACTCCTCCTGCGCGCCTCCTACTAGGGCCGGCCGCACCCCCCCTTGGATCCTTTATATACGGAGGCAAGGGGCACCCCTAGACACACAAGTTGATCCACGTGATCATATTCTTAGCCGTGTGCGGTGCCTCCTTCCACCATAGTCCTCGATAATATTGTAGCAGTGCTTAGGCGAAGCCCTGCGACAGTAGTACATCAAGATCGTCACCACACCGTCGTGCTGACGGAACTCTTCCCCGACACTTTGCTGGATCGGAGTCCGGGGATCATCATCAAGCTGAACGTGTGCTAGAACTCGGAGGTGCCGTAGTTTCGGTGCTTGATCGGTCGGGCCGTGAAGACGTACGACTACATCAACCAGTTTAACGCTTCCGTTGTCGATCTACAAGGGTACGTAGATCACACTCTCCACCTCTCGTTGCTATGCATCACCATGATCTTGCGTGTGCGTAGGAATTTTTTTGAAATTACTACGATACCCATCAGATGTTTGATAGTGAGTAGTGCGTGTGTTTACCTTGGCACCGCGTGCCATGAAGCAGTAGGTAGGAGCGGAGTAGTCCTTGTCATTTGCATCGGTGTCGGTGATGAAGTCATTGTCTTCAGTGTTGAAGATGGACTTGGCAACGTATGCTGTAGCCAGACTTGCGACGCCAGAATCAGACTCCTCCTCTGAATCCATTTCCTTGCCAACAAACGCACGTGCCTTGCCAGATGAGCTCTTCTTGTGTGATGAAGACTTTGAGGAAGACTTGGAAGAAGACTTTGAGTATTTCTTCTTCTTCTTCTTGTCGTCAGAGTCATATTCCTTGCTCTTCTTCTTC
Organism: Triticum urartu; assembly: GCF_003073215.2. Classification (NCBI taxonomy): domain Eukaryota; kingdom Viridiplantae; phylum Streptophyta; class Magnoliopsida; order Poales; family Poaceae; genus Triticum; species Triticum urartu. The sequence continues at coordinate 651,871,713 of NC_053024.1, read as the reverse complement.
TTCTTTTTGTTCTCATTGTCCCACTGCAGACACTCAGAGATGAAGTGGCCAGGTTTCTTGCACTTGTGACATGTTTTCTTCTTGTAGTCATGAGGAGAAGCTTCATCATTCCTTGAGCTTGACCGGGAAGACTTTCTGAAGCCTTTCTTCTTGGTGAATTTTTGGAACTTCTTCACAAGCATAGCAAGTTCCCTTCCTATGTCTTCAAGATCATCAGAACTGCTGTCAGATTCTTCTTCAGATGAGGAGACAACTTTTGCCTTCAAGGCACGAGTTCGCCCATAGTTTGGACCGTAGATATCTCTTTTCTCGGAAAGCTGAAACTCATGTGTGTTGAGCCTCTCAAGTATGTCAGACGGATCGAGTGTCTTGAAATCATGACGTTCTTGAATCATCAAGGCTAGGGTGTCAAACGAACTGTCAAGTGATCTCGGTAGTGTCTTGACGACTTCATGCTTGGTGATCTCAGTAGCGCCAAGGGCTTGAAGCTCATTTGTGATGTCAGTGAGTTGATCAAACGTGAGCTGGACATTCTCATTGTCATTTCTCTTGAAGCGGTTGAAGAGTTTGCGAAGGACACTGATTCTCTGATCTCTCTGGGTTGAGACGCCTTCGTTGACTTTGGAGAGCCAGTCCCAGACTAGCTTAGATGTTTCCAAAGCACTCACGCGGCCATACTGTCCTTTGGTCAGATGACCACAGATGATATTCTTGGCAGTAGAGTCCAGTTGAATGAACTTCTTGACGTCTGCAGAAGTGACACCTTCTCCAGCCTTAGGAACGGCGTTCTTGACGACATACCATAGGTCGACGTCAATGGCTTCAAGATGCATGCGCATCTTATTCTTCCAGTAGGGATATTCAGTTCCATCAAAGACGGGGCATGCAGCGGAGACTTTAATTATCCCTGTAGTCGACATAGCTAAAACTCCAGGTGGTTAAACCGAATCACATAGAACAAGGGAGTACCTTGCTCTGATACCAATTGAAAGTGCGTTATATCGACTAGAGGGGGGGTGAATAGGCGATTTTTATGAAAGTCTTCAAAACGTGGAAGTTATGAAGACAAACGATAGAAATAAACCTATTACCATGCAGCGGAAGGTAGACTACACTAAGCAAACCATAGTCAAGTATTCAATGGAGTGAAAGCACAATGACTAATAGCAGCAATGTAGTAAGGATCAGGTAGGAAGATATTATGAAGCCAAACAGAACACGCAGTCACTCAGTGAAGACAAAAGATAGTGCAATCATACAATGACTTCACAAGGACCAACAGTAAGTAAAGGGAAGGGAAGGATGAAACCAGTGACTCATTGAAGACAATGATTTGTTGGACCAGTTCCAGTTGCTGTGACAACTGTACGTCTGGTTAGGGCGGCTAGGTATTTAAACCTGAGGACACACAGTCCTGGACACCCAGTCCTGAACACGCAGCTCAGGACACCCAGTCCTCACCGTATTCCCCTTGAGCTAAGGTCACACAGACCTCGCCCAATCACTCAGGTAAGTCTTCAAGGTAGACTCCCAAACCTTCACAGACTTCGTTCACCGGCAATCCACAATGTCTCTTGGATGCTCAGAACGCGACGCCTAACCGGCTGGAGGATTCACAGTCCTCAAGTGTAATAAGTCTTCAGATCACACAGACAAGAAGACTTAAGTGAATGCCTAACTCTCTTTGGCTTTGGGTGGTTAGGGCTTTATCCTCGCAAGGAATTCTCTCTCAAAGGCTTCGAGGTGGGTTGCTCTCAAACGACAAAAGCCATACACTAACTCTGAGCAGCCAACCGTTTATGGTTGTAGGGGGTGGGCTATTTATAGACACTAGGTAACCTGACCTGATTTGTCCGAAATGACCCTGGGTCACTAAGGAACTGACACGTGTTCCAACGGTCAGATTTCAAACTCACGCGGCAGCTTTACTTGGGCTACAAGCAAGGCTGACTTGTCTGACTCTGGACAAGTTTCGCTCTCATAGTCTTCACTCGAAGACATAGGTTTTGGTTAAGCATCACTTCAGTCATTCTGACTGGTTCACTTGGACCCCACTTAACAGTACGGTGGTTCCTATGTTCGGGAACGTTGCAGAAAACAAAAAATTTCCTACGGTTTCACCAAGATCCATCTATGAGTTCATCTAGCAACGAGTGATTGGATGCATCTACGTACCTTGTAGATCGCGAGCGGAAGCGTTCAAAGAACGGGGATGAGGGAGTCGTACTCGACGTGATTCGTATCACCGAAGATCCTAGCACCGAACGGACGGCACCTCCGCGTTCAACACACGTACGGTCAGCGTGACGTCTCCTTCTTCTTGATCCAGCAAGAGGGAAGGAGAGGTTGAGGAAGATGGCACCAGCAGCAGCACGACGGCGTGGTGGTGATGGAGCTGCAGTACTCCGGCAGGGCTTCGCCAAGCACTATGGAGGAGGAGGAGATGTTGGAGAGGGAGAGGGAGGCACCAAAGGCAAGGGGTTAAGAAGTCCTCCATCTCCCCACTATATATAGGAGGGCCAAGGGGGGGCGTCGGCCCTAGGAGATCTAATCTCCTAGGGTGGTGCGGCCAAGGGGAGGAATCCCTCCTCCCCAAGGCACCTAGGAGGTGCCTTCCCCTCCTAGGACTCTTCCTCCTTGAAACCCTAGGCGCATGGGCCTCTTGGGGCTGGTGCCCTTGGCCCATGTAGGCCAAGGCGCACCCCCTACAGCCCATGTGGCCCCCCGGGACAGGTGGCCCCACCCGGTGGACCCCCGGGACCCTTCCGGTGGTCCCAGTACAATACCGGTGACCCCGAAACTTGTCCCGATGCCCGAAATAGCACTTCCTATATAATTCTTTACATTCGGACCATTCCGGAACTCCTCGTGACGTCCGGGATCTCATTCGGGACTCCGAACAACATTCGGGTTACTGCATATACATATCCCTACAACCCTAGCGTCACCGAACCTTAAGTGTGTAGACCCTATGGGTTCGGGAGACATGTAGACATGACCGAGATCGCTCTCCGGTCAATAACCAACAGCGGGATCTGGATACCCATGTAGGCTCCCACATGCTCCTCGATGATCTCATCGGATGAACCACGATGTCGAGGATTCAAGCAACCCCGTATACAATTCCCTTTGTCAATCGGTATGTTACTTGCCCGAGATTCGATCCTCGGTATCCCAATACCTCGTTCAATCTCGTTACCGGCAAGTCACTTTACTCGTACCGTAATGCATGATCCCGTGACCAGACACTTGGTCACCTTGAGCTCATTATGATGATGCATTACCGAGTGGGCCCAGTGATACCTCTCCGTCATACGGAGTGACAAATCCCAGTCTTGATCCGTGTCAACCCAACAGACACTTTCGGAGATACCCGTAGTATACCTTTATAGTCACCCAGTTACGTTGTGACGTTTGGCACACCCAAAGCACTCCTATGGTATCCGGGAGTTACACGATCTCATGGTCTAAGGAAAGGATACTTGACATTGGAAAACTCTAGCAAACGAACTATACGATCTAGTGCTATGTTTAGGATTGGGTCTTGTCCATCACATCATTCTCCTAATGATGTGATCTCGTTATCAATGACATCCAATGTCCATAGTCAGGAAACCATGACTATCTGTTGATCAACGAGCTAGTCAACTAGAGGCTTACTAGGGACATGTTGGTGTCTATTATTCACACATGTATTACGATTTCCGGATAATACAATTATAGCATGAATAAAGACAATTATCATGAACAAGGAAATATAATAACAAAGCTTTTATTATTGCCTCTAGGGCATATTTCCAACAGTCTCCCACTTGCACTAGAGTCAATAATCTAGTTACATTGTGATGAATCGAACACCCATGGAATTCTGGTGTTGATCATGTTTTGCTCTAGGGAGAGGTTTAGTCAACGGATCTGCTACATTCAGGTCCGTATGTACTTTACAAATATCTATGTCTCCATCTTGAACATTTTCACGAATGGAGTTGAAGCGACACTTGATGTGCCTTGTCTTCTTGTGAAACCTGGGCTCCTTGGCAAGTGCAATAGCTCCAGTGTTGTCACAGAAGAGCTTGATCGGCCCCGACGCATTGGGTATGACTCCTAGGTCGGTGATGAACTCCTTCACCCAAATTGCTTCATGTGCTTCCTCCAAGGCTGCCATGTACTCCGCTTCACATGTAGATCCCGCCACGACGCTCTGCTTGCAACTGCACCAGCTTACTGCCCCACCATTCAAAATATACACGTATCCGGTTTGTGACTTTGAGTCATCCAGATCTGTGTCGAAGCTAGCATCGACGTAACCCTTTACGACGAGCTCTTCGTCACCTCCATAAACGAGAAACATTTCCTTAGTCCTTTTCAGGTACTTCAGGATATTCTTGACCGCTGTCCAGTGTTCCTTGCCGGGATTACTTTGGTACCTTCCTACCAAACTTACGACAAGGTTTACATCAGGTCTGGTACACAGCATGGCATACATAATAGACCCTATGACTGAGGCATAGGGGATGACACTCATCTCTTCTATATCTTCTGCCGTGGTCGGACATTGAGCTGAGCTCAATTTCACACCTTGTAATACAGGCAAGAACCCCTTCTTAGACTGATCCATATTGAACTTCTTCAATATCTTATCAAGGTATGTGCTTTGTGAAAGACCTATGAGGCGTCTTGATCTATCTCAGTAGATCTTGATGCCTAATATATAAGCAGCTTCTCCAAGGTCCTTCATTGAAAAACTCTTATTCAAGTAGGCCTTTATGCTGTCCAAGAGTTCTATATCATTTCCCATCAAAAGTATGTCATCTACATATAATATGAGAAATGCTACAGAGCTCCCACTCACTTTCTTGTAAACACAGGCTTCTCCATAAGTCTGCGTAAACCCAAACGCTTTGATCATCTCATCAAAGCGAATGTTCCAACTCCGAGATGCTTGCACCAGCCCATAAATCGAGCGTTGGAGCTTGCACACCTTGTCAGCATTCTTAGGATCGACAAAACCTTCCGGCTGCATCATATACAAATCTTCCTTAAGGAAACCATTAAGGAATGCCATTTTGACGTCCATTTGCCATATCTCATAATCATAGAATGCGGCAATCGCTAACATGATTCGGACGGACTTCAGCTTTGCTACCGGTGAGAAAGTCTCATCGTAGTCAACCCCTTGAACTTGTCGATAACCCTTAGCGACAAGCCGAGCTTTATAGATGGTCACATTACCATCCGCGTCTGTCTTCTTCTTAAAGATCCATTTATTTTCTATGGCTCGCCGCTCTACGGGCAAGTCAGTCAAAGTCCATACTTCGTTTTCATACATGGATCCTATCTCGGATTTCATGGCTTCTAGCCATTTGTCGGAATCCGGGCCCGCCATCGCTTCTTCATAGTTCGAAGGTTCACCGTTGTCTAACAACATGATTTCCAAGACAGGGTTGCCGTACCACTCTGGTGCGGAACGTGTCCTTGTGGACCTTCGAATTTCAGTAGGAGCTTGATCAGAAGTATCTTGATCATCATCATTAACTTCCTCTCTAGTCGGTGCAGGCACCTCAGGAACATTTTCTTGAGTTGCGCCATTTTCCGATTCAAGAGGTAATACTTCATCAAGTTCTACTTTCCTCCCACTTACTTCTTTCGAGAGAAACTCTTTCTCTAGAAAGGACCCATTCTTGGCAACAAAGATCTTGCCTTCGGATCTGAGGTAGAAGGTATACCCAATAGTTTCTTTAGGGTATCCTATGAAGACGCATTTTTCTGACTTGGGTTCGAGCTTTTCAGGTTGAAGTTTCCTGACATAAGCATCGCATCCCCAAACTTTTAGAAATGACAGCTTAGATTTCTTCCCAAACCATAATTCAAACGGTGTCATCTCAACGGATTTCGATGGAGCCCTATTTAAAGTGAATGCGGCAGTCTCTAAAGCATACCCCCAAAAAGATAACGGTAAATCGGCAAGAGACATCATAGATCGCACCATATCTAATAGAGTGTGATTACGACGTTCGGACACACCATTACGCTGAGGTGTTCCAGGCGGCGTGAGCTGTGAAACTATTCCACATTTTCTTAAGTGTGTGCCAAACTCATGACTCAAGTATTCTCCTCCACGATGTGATCGCAGGAACTTGATTTTCCTGTCACGTTGATTCTCAACCTCACTCTGAAATTCCTTGAACTTTTCAAAGGTCTCAGACTTGTGTTTCATTAAGTAGACATACCCATATCTACTCAAGTCATCAGTGAGGGTGAGAACATAACGATAGCCACCGCGAGCCTCAACACTCATTGGACCGCACACATCAGTATGTATGATTTCCAATAAGTTGGTTGCTCGCTCCATTGTTCCTAAGAACGGAGTCTTGGTCATTTTACCCATGAGGCATGGTTCGCACGTGTCAAATGATTCATAATCAAGAGACTCTAAAAGTCCATCAGTATGGAGCTTCTTCATGCGTTTGACACCTATGTGACCAAGGCGGCAGTGCCACAAGTATGTGGGACTATCATTATCAACCTTACATCTTTTGGTATTCACACTATGAATATGTGTAGCATTACGCTCGAGATTCATTAAGAATAAACCATTCACCATCGGAGCATGACCATAAAACATATCCCTCATATAAATAGAACAACCATTATTCTCGGATTTAAATGAGTAGCCATCTCATATTAAACGAGATCCTGATACAATGTTCATGCTCAAACTTGGCACTAAATAACAATTATTGAGGTTTAAAACTAATCCCGTAGGTAAATGAAGAGGCAGCGTGCCGACGGCGATCACATCGACCTTGGAACCATTCCCGACGCGCATCATCACCTCGTCCTTCGCCAGTCTCCGCTTATTCCGCAGCTCCTGTTTTGAGTTACAAATGTGAGCAAATGCACCGGTATCAAATACCCAGGAGCTACTACGAGTACTGGTAAGGTACACATCAATTACATGTATATCACATATACCTTTCGTTTTGCCGGCCTTCTTGTCCGCTAAGTATTTGGGGCAGTTCCGCTTCCAGTGACCACTTTCCTTGCAATAAAAGCACTCAGTCTCGGGCTTGGGTCCATTCTTTGGCTTCTTCCCGGCAGCTTGCTTGCCGGGCGCGGCAACTCCCTTGTCGTCCTTCTTGAAGTTCTTTTTACCCTTGCCCTTCTTGAACTTAGTGGTTTTATTGACCATCAACACTTGATGTTCCTTCTTGACTTCTACCTCTGCTGATTTCAGCATAGCAAATACTTCAGGAATGGTCTTTTCCATCCCCTGCATATTGAAGTTCATCACAAAGCTCTTGTAGCTCGGTGGAAGCGACTGAAGGATTCTGTCAATGACCGCGTCATCCGGGAGATTAACTCCCAGCTGAGTCAAGCGGTTATGCAACCCAGACATTTTGAGTATGTGCTCACTGACAGAACTATTTTCCTCCATCTTACAGCTGAAGAATTTGTCGGAGACTTCATATCTCTCGACCCGGGCATGAGCTTGGAAAACCATTTTCAGCTCTTCGAACATCTCATATGCTTCGTGTCTCTCAAAACGCTTTTGGAGCCCCGGCTCTAAGCTGTAAAGCATGCCACACTGAACAAGGGAGTAGTCATCGGTACGTGCCTGCCAAGCGTTCATAACGTCTTGTTCTGCAGGGAGAACAGGTGCGTCACCCAGCGGTGCTTGTAGGACATAATCTTTCTTGGCAGCTATGAGGATGATCCTCAAGTTCCGGACCCAGTCCGTATAGTTGCTGCCATCGTCTTTCAGCTTGGTTTTCTCTAGGAACGCGTTGAAGTTGAGGACTACGTTGGCCATTTGATCTACAAGACATATTGTAAATATTTTAGACTAAGTTCATGATAATTAAGTTCATCTAATCAAATTATTCAATGAACTCCCACTTAGATAAACATCCCTCCTGTAATCTAAGTATAACATGATCCGAGTTAACTAGGCCGTGTCCGATCATCACGTGAGACGGACTAGTCAACGTCGGTGAACATTTTCATGTTGATCGTATCTTCTATACGACTCATGCTCGACCTTTCGGTCTTCTGTGTTCCGAGGCCATGTCTGTACACATGCTAGGCTCGTCAAGTCAACCTAAGTGTTTGCATGTGTAAATCTGTCTTACACCCGTTGTATGTGAACGTTAGAATCTATCACACCCGATCATCACGTGGTGCTTCGAAACAACGAACTGTCGCAACGGTGCACAGTTAGGGGGAACACTTTCTTGAAATTATTATGAGGGATCATCTTATTTACTACCGTCGTTCTAAGTAAACAAGATGAAAAACATGATAAACATCACATGCAATCAAATAATAAAAGTGACATGATATGGCCAATATCACATAGCTCCTTTGATCTCCATCTTGGGGCTCCATGATCATCTTGTCACCGGCATGACACCATGATCTCCATCATTGTGTCTCCATGAAGTTGCTCGCCAACTATTACTTCTACTACTATGGCTAACGCGTTTAGCAATAAAGTAAAGTAATTTACATGGCGTTTCTCAATGACACGCAGGTCATACAAAAAATAAAGACAACTCCTATGGCTCCTGCCAGTTGTCATACTCATCGACATGCAAGTCGTGATTCCTATTACAGTAGCATGAACATCTCATACATTACATATAGATCATTCATCATTCATCACAACTTTGGCCATATCATATCACAAAGCACTTGCTGTAAAAACAAGTTAGACGTCCTCTAATTGTTGTTGCAAGTTTTACGTGGCTAAAGTAGGGTTCTAGCAAGAATGTTTTCTTACCTACGTGAAAGCCACAACGTGATTTGTCAACTTCTATTTACCCTTCATAAGGACCCTTTTCATCGAATCCGCTCCAACTAAAGTGGGAGAGACAGACACCCGCCAGCCACCTTATGCAACTTGTGCATGTTAGTCGGTGGAACCGGTCTCACGTAAGCGTACGTGTAAGGTTGGTCCGGGCCGCTTCATCCCACAATACCGCTGAAGCAAGATAAGACTAGTAGCGGCAAGAAAGTTGACAACATCTATGCCCACAACAAATTTGTGTTCTACTCGTGCAAGAGAACTACGCATAGACCTAGCTCATGATGCCACTGTTGGGGAGCGTTGCAGAAAACAAAAATTTTCCTACGGTTTCACCAAGATCCATCTATGAGTTCATCTAGCAACGAGTGATTGGATGCATCTACGTACCTTGTAGATCGCGAGCGGAAGCGTTCAAAGAACGGGGATGAGGGAGTCGTACTCGACGTGATTCGAATCACCGAAGATCCTAGCACCGAACGGACGGCACCTCCGCGTTCAACACACGTACGGTCAGCGTGACGTCTCCTTCTTCTTGATCCAGCAAGAGGGAAGGAGAGGTTGAGGAAGATGGCTCCAGCAGCAGCACGACGGCGTGGTGGTGATGGAGCTGCAGTACTCCGGCAGGGCTTCGCCAAGCACTATGGAGGAGGAGGAGATGTTGGAGAGGGAGAGGGAGGCACCAAAGGCAAGGGGGTAAGAAGTCCTCCATCTCCCCACTATATATAGGAGGGCCAAGGGGGGGGCGGGCGCCGGCCCTAGGAGATCTAATCTCCTAGGGTGGTGCGGCCAAGGGGAGGAATCCCTCCTCCCCAAGGCACCTAGGAGGTGCCTTCCCCTCCTAGGACTCTTCCTCCTTGAAACCCTAGGCGCATGGGCCTCTTGGGGCTGGTGCCCTTGGCCCATGTAGGCCAAGGCGCACCCCCTACAACCCATGTGGCCCCCCGGGACAGGTGGCCCCACCCGGTGGACCCCCGGGACCCTTCCGGTGGTCCCAGTACAATACCGGTGACCCCGAAACTTGTCCCGATGCCCGAAATAGCACTTCCTATATATAATTCTTTACCTTCGGACCATTCCAGAACTCCTCGTGACGTCCGGGATCTCATCCGGGACTCCGAACAACATTCGGGTTACTGCATATACATATCCCTACAACCCTAGCGTCACCGAACCTTAAGTGTGTAGACCCTATGGGTTCGGGAGACATGTAGACATGACCGAGATCGCTCTCCGGTCAATAACCAACAGCGGGATCTGGATACCCATGTAGGCTCCCACATGCTCCTCGATGATCTCATCGGATGAACCACGATGTCGAGGATTCAAGCAACCCCGTATACAATTCCCTTTGTCAATCGGTATGTTACTTGCCCGAGATTCGATCGTCGGTATCCCAATACCTCGTTCAATCTCGTTACCGGCAAGTCACTTTACTCGTACCGTAATGCATGATCCCGTGACCAGACACTTGGTCACCTTGAGCTCATTATGATGATGCATTACCGAGTGGGCCCAGTGATACCTCTCCGTCATACGGAGTGACAAATCCCAGTCTTGATCCGTGTCAACCCAACAGACACTTTCGGAGATACCCGTAGTATACCTTTATAGTCACCCAGTTACGTTGTGACGTTTGGCACACCCAAAGCACTCCTATGGTATCCGGGAGTTACACGATCTCATGGTCTAAGGAAAGGATACTTGACATTGGAAAACTCTAGCAAACGAACTATACGATCTAGTGCTATGTTTAGGATTGGGTCTTGTCCATCACATCATTCTCCTAATGATGTGATCTCGTTATCAATGACATCCAATGTCCATAGTCAGGAAACCATGACTATCTGTTGATCAACGAGCTAGTCAACTAGAGGCTTACTAGGGACATGTTGGTGTCTATTATTCACACATGTATTACGATTTCCGGATAATACAATTATAGCATGAATAAAGACAATTATCATGAACAAGGAAATATAATAATAAAGCTTTTATTATTGCCTCTAGGGCATATTTCCAACATCCTATGACTCAACAAAGAAGAAACAGAACTACAAAAGATCTAAGTCTTCGAGCTCCATAGGCTTCATGCGATGTCTTCTCTTGTCATAGTCTTCAATGTGAGTATCTTCACATACCACCTTTGACATCAATGTCTTCATACATTTTTAGGGGTCATCTCTGGTAGGAAAACCGAATCAATGAGGAACTTCTACCTGTGTTATCCTGCAATTCTCACAAACACATTAGTCCCTCAACTAGGTTTGTCGTCAATACTCCAAAACCAACTAGGGGTGGCACTAGATGCACTTACAATATCTGTGATCTCACCGTGGGCGGAGCGCCTCATTGTCATCCTCGGTGAGCAGCAGTGGCTCCGGCGCAGATTTGGATGACCCGCAACCGTGCCTTGATCCACCCTACGCTGCCGTCTGCATCGCTTGGCGGTAGATGCGGCCCACCGTCTTCGCCTACCGCTGCCCCCAGCGGGCTGGGGTGCGGGCACCCGCACCCAGCGGCTTCCAGCAAGGGGCAGGTGCTGGCGGTGCCGGGCGCCACTGCTCGTGTTGTCGCCTCGCTGTGGATGGCAAGAGCGCGTAGGGCATCATTGGGCCGCCACGGAGGACGAGCTACCCACCCAAGGACGTCTGGGACGCCGTTGACGAGGAGCCCCCACCCTGGTCCATCCATGAGCGCCAGAGCGCAATGTGGAGTGTGAGCTCCTTCTCGTCCAAGTCATATGAGGTCGACAATCCGGTGGAGGCCAGAACCACCCGATCAATCTTGTTTGAGCCGGCCATGGTGGAGGGGACGGAGGGAAGATTGGGTGGAATGGGAGGAGGCGGAGGAGAGCAAAGAAGGCGAGGGGACTGAGAACAGAGTGGGGTGGGTTCATCGGCGATGGGGTGTTTGTGGGGATGGTGGAGGGAACGACGTGGGCCATAGCGTCCGGTCCGACATGGCGGCGGTGTCCGGGCGCGTCCGGCCTTCCTATGACTCTGTTTGGATACTCTAACTCAATTAAAGGTTAGAGTTAGATTCTAACTCTGAAATAACCAAAGTGGTGTTTGGATGGCAAGGTTAAATTGACAATAAATGCTATTTCTCAACCATTTGGCTACTTTGGACCCTATTTTCTGCTGGATTTGGCGTGGCCGGCTCTTGTGTGGCCTTCTCCTGCTCACAATTGACATAAACGAACCATCTTTACAAATCAAGCATGCAAAACTTGATAAATTTTATTTTGTCCATACAAATGAGATGTCCCACTTAAACATACAAGTCTTCAATCGAAGCTTCAAAAATATTACACTCCATGAAACAAAGCATGAGCTAACTCATCATGAAAGGCATTCATGTTGATATATTCAACAAGAGGTTCATCTTCTGGCCATGTGGATGCAGAAGAACTAGGCATTGGGTTATAATTTTCATATGCATCACAAGCATCAAATTCCCTATCCGCAATTCTGCTCTCTCGAATGAAATTATGAAGAGCCATACAAGCAACAATAATTCTACTTTGCTTGTCCTCTGGAAATTTTGGCATGTTCAATAAAATCCTAAATTTCATCTTCAACACTCCAAAGGATCGCTCAACGACATTCCTAACTTTGGCACGTGCATGGTTGAAGGTTTCTTTCATACCATGTGGCGGCGGGCCATTTTGCCATTGTTGCACATGGTACATTTGTACATCTATATGGTGAAAGGTAGCCCGACCGGTTTGGGTACCCCCATCAACCACATAATACTTCCCTACATACTGTGAAAGGCACAGAATGAGGCTTAGATGAACAAGTGTAGTTGGATAAAAAAATGTTGCAAGACAGTTGAAGTCGCAGACCTGGTGGTGGATGTGGAAATTTGTCATGATGAGTAGTTATGGCATCTTTGAAAACTCTCATGTCATGTGCTGAACCAATCCATCCTGACATCACAAATGTAAATCTCATGTCGAAATCACAAACAACAAAGCACATTTCTCCTGCGGCCGGAGGAGGGCGAGCCGCGGCCGCCGGAGGGCGCCCCGGGGTTCCGGCGGCGCGGTGCTGCGCTTGGGCGAGCGGCGCGATGGGGAGGAGTCGTGCGAGGTGGGTGGGGAGGAGGGATCTGGTGCGGGAGGGGTAAGTTTTTTACTATTTTTTTAGTGAGCCCAGGAAAATTAACCCAAATAAACTCCTCTAGTGTGGGCTAGTTTTTTGTGGTGGGTTAGATCCAACTAACCCAAACTAACCCATCATGTTTAGATCCTTTTGGGTTATTTGAGCCCTAACTAACTAAAACTAACTCTATCTTAGGGATCCAAACAGGGCCTATATCCGCTCCACATATGAGCTGGATATGTGGTTGCCGGACAAATCAGGCATTTGGGTTATTAGTGGGGAGCCTGGTTGGGTGCGGTTTTTCGTCCGAGCGTTTGGAGCAGATGTGGGGGTTGCGGTTGTAGATGCTCTACCTCTCGCAATGGTCAACCCCTTCTTTGATTTGACAAATGACGCACTGTGCAATCTATGAGTTTTTTATTCATAAACTTCTTTTTCAAAATGTTTTATCTCTTAAAGCTTGCATCCTAATACTAAACCATTTTCACAGTTAGCTTTCTTGCATTCAGTTTTCAAAACTAGATCATATGTTAATACATTTTGATAAAAAATCATGAAAAACTGAAAGACTAAAAATTTAAAAACAAAACCGAAAAAGAAACAAAAACCGAAAAAATGGTTCACGCAAAAAAAGAATATCGAAAAAGGAGAAAAATACGAAGCCCGAAAGCATGGTTACGATTTCCAAAAAAAAGAAAGCACTGACTATGCTTTTCCCTTTTTTCGAATAAGCACTTGTGAAAGCAACACAAAGCAAATATGTGCTTCTCACGAAAGCAAACCTGTACTTCTCATGGAAGCATCGATTTTTTCGTGCAAAAAAGAATTACTTCTGTCCCTTTGAAACCTAGGAAAACAAGGCGAAAACTGAAAAGCCGATAAAAACCCATCTAAAACTCGAAAACGCATAAAAAACAAAATTCAGACGAAGCGCCCAAGACAGCACACGACATATGATGTCTGTTGGATGCACTACTTGGCACGTTCCCAGGCCATAAAAAGTGACCCATGTAGGGCCCCTGCGGGGTAACCCTTGGTTAGTTATCCCCCCATATACCTAACCTTTGGTTAGTTATCCCCCCATATACCCCTTGAGACGACATTTACCGGGTCGCTTGAAGGGACGCATAAGGAATGCATTTCTCCCTTTTATTAAAAATTTCTAAAAAAAGTGTTCAAAAATTGTAAAAATGTTTTGAAAGATTTGGATCAATATTGAAACATTTGTACCCCTTATACTGTTTCTGTTTGTGGGTTGCAAGGACTTTGAGATTACCACATGTCCCCAGTTTAATTATCTATATTAAGGCGTGGCCTTCATGTGTAGCCATTTTTTCTAAGAAGCAAAGAACCTACAATTCATTGGAGTTGGATAAAGAGTGCATATGTAACAAAAGCAGCTGCGAGCCCGAGGCAGAGATGAACGACAGAGATGTACCATCGTCATGCTTCATCTTCTTCAGGGTTGGGAGGGAGAAAGGGAAATGGTGATTTCCGAAGAGGGAGCAAGCGGGAGAACTGTAGTTCATCAACGAATGTTGAAAACTGAATGAACGCCTGCTGGATAAATTACATGATCTGAAAACTTGACTCTATGTTGTTGCATATAAATAATTTATCATCCAGTATTCACCAGTCTCCCTGTGTTGTTCAAATTCCCTTCAGTGATGACAAAGCATGCAGGCAACTTTGAGTATGTGTTTCTTATATATCATTGTCAGATTGTAAGATGTTGACGTGTTGTTCACCTTTCATTTTCAATGTCTCCAACACAGTATAGTTTTGAAGTTTCTGCACTTGCTTTGACCAGACAAAGGCAATAATTCCAGGACTTAGCCAAATAGGAACACAAGGGAAAGAGGAATAAAAATTTATATTTGAATGGCCTGGTTAGTCCAAATCCGATGGATATCTTCCCAAGTCTTACTTATTTTGCAACATTCTATAGATTGATTTGTTATGCTGATTATATATCAAATGTTCCTCGCGACTCTCGCACAAATTATGTACTTAATTCTGAGAAAGACGGTGGGAACAAATTCCATGATAAAGATATTTGTATATAAAAGAACCAACGTGTGTAGTGGCAAGGATCCAAGGAATGGTCAACACATTGATATTTTGCATGGTAGGCATAACAGAATGAGATGTCGTACAAATAAAGTGGGTTTCGAGGCGTACATGATAATCAATGAGGAACAAGACACTATTTTTCTAATACATTGTATAGTTTACCGTTGTCACCGTAGCAACGCACGGGTATTTAGCTAGTGTATCTAAATATAAATGTTCATGTATTATAAAAACAGTTATATTTAAAAAAGATTGCATGCAGAAAGAAATGTTCATATATTAAAAAAGCATTCATTTGATAAAAGTTGTTCATGTGTATGAACACATATGTTAATGTAATTTTGTTTTAAAAATTCTTACGTATCCCCACCCACAACAAAAAGTGAAGAAAAAACAAAGAAACGAGAAAAGCAAGGATAACATCACAAAATAAGAACAAACACAAAAAAAAAACTATAAAAATGAAAGGAATGGGAAAAAAATCACCACGGCCCACTATTTGGCGCTTCAGTCGGCAGAACAATCACACTAACAATGTTTAGTCCGTCTAGCACGAAGGCACGTGGTACACAAAGATCCCCCCTTCCCTTCTCAGCCTATGTGTTGCCCCGGTCCTGTTAAAGGTTGCTTGGTTTGGTGCTAAAATATGACTTTCAATATGAAGACAAGCCAACAAATTGGTTGACAACCAATATAGCTTGTCAACCTCGCAATGCATACTATTTTTTTAACAAGTTTTAAAGTTACGAAATGCAGATATGTCATCAAAATTAGTTAGTCCGTAAAATGGCAAGTTTTGCTTCTTCTTCAACATTCAACTCTTCTTTCCACCTAGAAGAACCTTATTTTCGACATTGATTTTTTCATCACAGGCTTATCGCAAACCTTATTCGGGGCTGTACTGGAATACTGTCTGGTACAAAACTCCAAGTCGGAGGATTCAGAATGCAACTTACTCTTCCTCTCTCTCTCTAAAAAAAGAGAGAACGCAATTGACTCCAAAGTAATTCGTCTGGTGCTTTTGAAACCCGAGCAGGCAAAAACCAGGGAAAACCGAACCCGAGCAGGCAAAAAACCAAGGAAAACCGCCCGGTAATAAACCGGATAAACCGGACGCCCAAACCACGCAGCGTATCTCATTCGCACACCTCCTCCCCCTCCGCCTCCCCCGCCGTCTCTCATCCCCGTCTAGCACCACCGCCACCGCCTCCTCCTTCCTCAGGCCTCGCCGCCTCCCATGAAACCCTAGTTCCCCCAAAACCCAACGCCGCGCCCGCTGCCATGTTGCGGCCGCTCCAGGCGCCGGACTACAAGTACGTCACCGAGGAGTGCCTCCGCGAATGGAAGGGCCAGTCCGCCGCCGCCTTCCGCATCCCCGATCCGGTCCCCATGCCGCGCTTCCTCTACGAGCTGTGCTGGGCGACGGTGAGCTCCCGTACTCAGCTCGCTGGCTTTGTCCCTGTCGTCTTCGCGCTGATTGCGTTGGTCGGGTTGCGCAGGTGCTCGGGGACCTGTCGCCGCACAAGTGCCGGGCGGCGCTGGATTCGGTGGTGTTCGCGGAGGAGGCATGGCAGGAGGACTCCGGCTCGGTGCTCGCCGACATCGTCGCCCACCTAGGGCAGGATGTGAGTATTCTCCAGTCTCCACCCCTTTTTCGTTTGCTGCTGTGTGGTGCTTAGTTAGTTTCGAGTGGCTCGATGGAATGTGTTTGATTAGTCAATTCGCAATTGGGCGGTCGTACGCAGAAACACTGTTTGCAATGCTTAGCTGAAAATTGGTCAAAAAAAATTTGACTGGAGACGGCCAGTTTGTTAGTCTGTGTTACTTGTTGTGCCAGCTGAAGTGACGACCTGGTTGAATTGCAAGACGTTTCAGTGATGAAAAATTATCTCAATGGAAGTGATAGCGTGTGGTAGCTCTGGACAAGTTCTAAAGGCTATGTTTGGAAAAAGTACCCTGCTGAAGCTGTAGCAGAAAAGAAGGTTTAAATTATGCTTTTACTGATGAACATGAAACTACTAGCTTTGGGTAGCAAACCTTATACTGGTCGAAAGCACAAACCTATTCATTGTTATTCGAACTGTAGTGCGGGAGTGTTTAGATTTTGCATGCTTATGCACATGAACATGGATATTAGTTGTAGCTATCAGCATATCTCTCTGCAGTGAAGTGCAAAACAATCTTACAGATAAGCGAGGTGATTATTGTACAAAAGCTCGTGATGTTCCTTTCCAGTTTCTGGTGAACCAATTCAAAGGTCTACCCTGCATGGCTTTAGTTCTCCTGTTCAGTGAAACCGGTCTAAAATGGAACTGTTCTGGATCTATACCACAAAACAGTTACCAAGAGCATTGTTTTCTAGGAGTTACCGAGTTGTGGACTTGTCACCTGATCATGGACACAGGTGACAGGGAGTGTCACCCAGAGATTTCGGGTTTGGCCAACGAATCTAGTGGGACGGGCAGATCTGGTGGCATTGGGCTCGAGGACCGAGAGGGGTCCCCAACTTGATCCTCCACCTTCTGGCTTCTGTCATAGCTTTCGTTTCCCATTTACTCGACTGTTGTGGTGAACTGGGTTTATGAGGTGAGGATGAGTGTAGCAGTAGAGGGAAAAGGGCAGTCTGTGTACTCTGCTGCTGTGGTTAGACCAGACAGGCTGTGTGGCAGCTGTAGTGAGGAAAGGGCTGTGGAGGATTAAATTAGGTCAGCAAGTGGCAGATGGCTCACAAATCAAGACATAGATGGTCTTTTTGGCTGTAGAAAAGTTGTAATTATCGTCTGGAACTCCCCTGCCATTGGAATTGCACCCATGGGCATTCTCCATGTTATATGAGTTATAATTGCCGATTTGGCCAATATGTGTTATCTCCTGAGTATTGACATGGCGCACACATGTTGGCAATGTCATCCTGAAGCCCGGTTATCGCTGTGACTCTCGCTGGGATGCCATGACAGCCTTTACTTAGATGCTGCTACGGTGTTATTGTTGTTTTTCCAACAACCAGGGTCAATAGAAATGTAAATGCTATCCTTCATTCAATCTCTTGCCACTTCCCATCCCGGAAAAACGAAAATATCTTGACACCTGTGTCTTGCTTACTCATTATCATAGGACTTCAATCAATAACCTTTTATTTCCCACCTATCAGTGTGGTTCTGCTTTTGATCCATGGTTGATGCCCAAGTCCAAGATGCATTTATTTGAATCATGTAACTTAGATTTACCAGTCCGTTGCTTGTGCTGTCATTTCCTTGTAATCATTGAATGCTGTATTATTAGTCGATCTGACCTGAAGTTACGTGCAGATTACAATTTCTGGTGAATATCGCAACCGTCTTGTCAAAATGGTAAAAAATCTTTTTGACACTTAAATACCTATTCATAATTTTAGTATGCAAATAGGCTATCTATCTTCTTGGCCCCTATCCTTTTTATGGTGGAGGATTTAGTCCTCACTAATTTCCTTAAATACTACTCTTGGCTGCAGACTAAATCATTTGTGGAGTCTTCATTGATTGCGCCTAGGCTTCTTCAAGAGCGATGTGAAGTGAGTATTTGTTGTTCATCATACTAGGGCGTCACATCTTTGTTGAAACCACCTTTCATGATTCAAGGCAGCTGACACCATGTCGTCTCTGTTTCCTGTATGTGCACATTTGAAGGAAGAATTCCTATGGGAGGTTGAACAGAGTAAGTCAAAGGGCCAGGATTTAAAAGCCATGGAGGTATGTATCACATACTAATACCATGCATATTGTTAGGACTTAGGATATCATGTTATGGTCATTGATTCCTCATATTTTGTGTGTGCTCACATGAATTATACAATATACCATGTCACATTAGTGCATATATCTTTTAAACATGGTTTCTGTGCAACATCCTTCTCCTTATCTGGCACATTTTCCTTTTTGCCTGTTTATTGCATCATTTTTTAACGTCTGCTTGTAATAATTGGCAACAGGTCAGAGTCAACACGCGGCTTCTTTATCAGCAAACTAAATTCAACCTGCTAAGAGAAGAAAGTGAGGGCTACGCCAAGTTGGTATGTATATCTGCCTGTGAAACTTCCACCAAAGTTCTTGTTATAGTTGTACATTGGTTCATTCATACTTTTAAGAAAATTTTAAGTAATCATCATTATTTCTTTATGCTATATGGATTGAGTAGCATAACATATCTTTATGTGCTTCTACTTCCTTCACTGATGCTTTGCTGAGCAGTACTGCCCTAAATTACTGCAAAATTATTTGATCCTTATTACTAACTGAATATCTATAGTTCAAGGGGAGTCTGTAAAATAATCAACTAATTTCAGACTTCGATTTATTATTGATCCTAAAATTACAGAGTTGGACACTTGGACTGCAAAATAGTGGAAGCCAAATAACCTGTGTTTCTCAAAGTATTTATTTGAAAGATGCTATAGAACACTTGTCTTGATTAGCATCTGCCCAGACACCACAAACCCATGTTATTACCCAAACACACTGAAGTTGTAGTCATTTGCTGGACACGTTTTGTGGTAGGACTAGGGTTCCTACCGGCTCTACTGCGTAGGTTGTAGGGGCAAGGAGGGAGTGGACGCGGCGAGGAACGGGCGCGCCGGCGGCAGGGCGCCGTCGCGGCTTGGGTTGAAGGCGGCGGCGGCTTGGCTGCAGCGGCTAGGGTTTCCGGCTCCTCTAGGAGCCGGGCAACAAAAGATAATAATAGTCTTTATTGCTTGCCTCAAAACGATGTCTTACATGAGTATTTATAACTTTAGCCTAAGATAACTTTCCTAAGATAACTTGCCTAAGATAACTTGTGGGCCAAGCCCCTAATACTAATGCCCGTTGGGCCTTTTCCTAGAATAGACCAAGCCGGTCATAACATCTCTCCCCGCCTGCGCAAACAGCTCGTCCTCGAGCTGAAAGTCTGGATAGTGTTGACGGAAATCCTCACGCTGCTCCCAAGTAGCCTCCTCCTCCGGAAGGCCCGCCCACTGAATTAGGACGAACCAGACGCCACGACGGAGCTGGGCCTGCAACACCTTTGCTGGCTCTGGAAGAATGCGACCATCGGCGGTTGGAGGAAGCGTCGGAGGAGCCGCCGGTGGCTCGCCACGGAAAGGCTTGAGCAGCCCCACATGGAACACGTCGTGGATGCGGGCGCGGGCTGGAAGCTGAAGACGATAGGCCACCTTCCCAATGCGCTCCACGACAGGGAAGGGCCCGGCGTAGCGAGGGCTAAGCTTGCGCTTCGCGCGCGGGTCCAGTGACTGCGTAGAGCGGTGGAGAAGACGCAGCCACACCCAGTCACCCACTGCGAACTCCGCCTCGCGATGATGATCGTCGTAGTAGTGCTTGGCCGTCTGCTAGGCCTGAAGGAGACGCTGATGGACCTCAGCCAGCATCTCATCACGGGAGCGGATAAGGTCACCCGCAACCGCCGTTCGAGCCGTCTCCGGGTCGACCGGAAGTATAGGCGGGGGTGGTCGACCATAGACCACCTCAAATGGCGTCGCGCGCAGGACGGAGTGATAAGAAGTGTTGTAGCAGTACTCCGCCCAAGAGAGCCAGTCCACCCAAGCGCGAGGCCGATCACCTGTCGCACAACGCAAATACATGGCAATGACTTTGTTAACCACCTCAGACTGACCGTCCGTCTGAGGATGGAACGCTGTACTCAGGCGGAGTTGGACACCAGCCATCCTGAAGAGGTCGCGCCAGACATGGCTCGTGAAGACTGGGTCCCGATCACTGACGATCGATGTCGGGAACCCGTGGACGGACTATGCCGTTGAAGAAGGCCTGGGCCACGGATGCCGCCGTGTATGGATGGCCAAGCGCGATGAAGTGGGCATACTTAGAGAAGCGATCGACCACCGTGAGGATGACCGACTTGCCCCCCACCTTGGGAAGGCCCTCGATGAAGTCCAAGGAGATATCCGCCCAAACCTGAGATGGCACCTCCAAGGGCTGAAGGAGCCGCCGGCCTCAGGGTCTCTGTCTTGTTGCGCTGGCAAGTCTGACAAGACTGAACCCAGTCGCGGACTAGGGCACGATCGCCAGGGATGTAGAAGTCGACGCGAAGACGATGGAGCGTTTTCTGCACACCCTCATGGCCCGCCGAGTGGGCGAGCTGCAACACCTGGTGACGGAGATCATCATGCGCCGGGACAAAGATCCGGCGCCCATCGAGGAGCAGTCCGTCAGCGAAGCGCCAGGGCTCCTCCAAGTCGCCGACCGCGAGCTGCTGCTGAAGAAGTGCAGCGTCATCTGCTGTCGCAGTGGCGCGGCGAATGTCGGCGAATAGACCGAACGATGGCCCGGAGCGGATGCACAGGGCTGTCCCGGCGGACGCGTCGGCGGTTGGCGCGAGGTCGGAATCGCGACGGGACAGCGCGTCGGCCACGGTGTTAAGACGGCCCGGCCAATACTCGACGGAGAAGTCGAAGCCGAAGAGCTTGCTGATCCACTGGTGCTGCGGAACGGTCGACAGCCGTTGATCCAGCAAGAACTTCAGGCTGTAGTGGTCCGTGCGAATGTGGAAGGTCCGCCCCCACAAGTATGGCCGCCAATGACGCACGGCCTGGACGAGGCCAATGAGCTCCCGCTCGTAAGCTGCCAACTTAAGATGGCACGGAGCGAAAGGCCGGCTGAAGAAAGCGAGGGGCCCATCGCCCTGAAGAAGTACGGCGCCGAACCCGGCGCCCGAGGCGTCACAGTCCACCACGAACGGGCGGTCAAAGTCGGGCATCTGGAGGAAGGGGCCCGTCGTGAGGGCCCCCTTGAGGGCCTCGAACGCCGTCGTCGCCTCGTCGTCCCAGGCGAAGGCGTCGCGGCGAAGCTACTGCGTGAGGGGCGCCGCGATGAGTCCGAACTCCTAGATAAACTTCCGGTAGTAGCCGGCGAGTCCGAGGAACCCGCGGAGAGCCCGCGGCGAGTGGGGCGTCGGCCAGGCGGAGACGGCCGC